>NW_024712325.1:87500-248798 GCF_018991925.1 Homarus americanus
GAACCTAAAACGATAATTTACAGTAACCACGAACCTAAAACAATAATTTACAGTAACCACGAACCTAAAACATTAATATATCTTTTTTTTTTAATATAGTTAAGTACCATATATCATCATGTTGAATATATTACACGGCCATTTAACACACCTACAGTATATAATGTTGTTTATGTTACTATTGACAACAGGGTTTAAATTTATCGTGTTTTTTTCAGGTCATTTTCACCCAATTCGTATGTTTTTTTAGGGGGGGGGTTGTGTTTGTTGTTGTTGTTGTTGGTTAGGTTATGTTATGTTATTGTGTTGTAGTAATGTTGTTATATCATGTTGTTGGGGGTTATTATTATTATTATTAAACTAAATATTGACTCAGACGACCAGGTATGTAATCATTAATGAGAAATAATTAGATTACTGCCAATTAATTTTCTACCAATTAAACTGTTGTGCTAATTAAATGACTTTTTTTGTGTATTTGTTGAAATAAAAAATTATGTAATTAGTTCAGCTGACCGACGACGGTAAACTCAGATTATAGATCGGACGTGATGTGTTGCGTCGTGTCGTGCGTGGTGAGGTGTTGCGTCGTGAGGTGATGCGTCGTGTCGTGCGTGGTGAGGTGTTGCGTCGTGATGTGTTGCGTCGTGTCGTGCGTGGTGAGGTGTTGCGTGGTGATGTGTTGCGTCGTGTCGTGCGTGGTGAGGTGTTGCGTCGTGAGGTGTTGCGTCGTGTCATGCGTCTCTTGCGTAGTCCACCATACGTCGTTGTTATTGGTCGTGCGTTTTACGTTGTCTGTTGAGCGTTAGTTGTGCGTTTTGCTTTGTTGTGCGTCTTGTGTGATTCGTTATTTAAGTCGTATGTTATTGAACTGCTGGGAATTTAAGTTTATTTTATTATTATTTTTATTATTATTATTACTTTTCTCTTATTCATTATCCCACTTCCTCTTCTCTTTATTCTCCTTTTAAATTTTTCTTTTAATTTTACTTCTTTTCTTCTTCATTCTTGTCCTCATCTTTTCACCTTTTAACCATTGCTAAAGGTTAGAGGTCGCTCCTGCTCCTCCTCCTCCTCTATTCCCCCCTCTCTACTCCCTCCCCCATCCCCCCTGTTCCTCCTCCTCCTTCCCTCCTACCCCATCCTTCCTCTGTAAGCCACACACACACACACACACACACACACACACTTTATTAATCACTATAATCACCTCCTTGCTGCCACTGACTGGGAGTGGTTGGGAGTGACGTGTTGTGGAGTAACAGGAGGAATGGGGTCACTCCAAGGAGAGAGGGGGGAGGGAGGAGTGAGATGTTATGGAACAAATCCTTACCTAAGCTATACGACCTCCCCCTTGACCTCCTCCCTCCCCACCCCTCGCTCCTTACCTGGGGAGGAGAGACAGGTAGTGAGGGATAATGATGGGAGTGGATAGAGACAAGATAACAGTAGGAAATAAGGAAATCCCAGATAATACATTTTGACTTTAGTGTAAATTTTAGTTCATCTCTTCGTTGTTGTGTTGGGTGTAAGATAATGATGACAGGTGATTAAAGAGGCAGGTTATTAGATAGACAGGTAGAGAGACAGGTAAAGATAGGTACAGAGACTAATAGACAGGTATTGAGACAGGTTGAGATAGGTAGGGAGATAGATAGACGGGTAGAGACACAGCCAGGTAAATAGACTATATAAGGCGAGAGAGATTTAGGAGTAAGGCTAATAAAGTACTTGGGTTCATACAAAGGAGTGGTTAGTTACAAGACTAGCGAGGTCATCCTAAAACTGTATCTTGCGCTTGTGAGACCACACCTGGATTACGCAGTTCAGTTCTGGTCACCGTATTACAGGATGGATATAGAATCATTGGAAAGAATTCAGAGGAGAATGACAAGACTAATCCCGGGCATTAGGAACCTTGAGTACAGAGACAGGTTAAAGCATCTTAATTTGCACTCCCTTGAGAGACGTAGAGCGAGGGGCGACCTGATAGAGGTGTATAAGTGGAAGTCAGGGCTAAACAAAGGGGACATTACAAAGGTACTCAAACTATCCAACCAGGAGCGAACTCGTAACAATGGTTTTAAATTAGACAAATTTAGATTTAGGTGTGAAAGAGGTAAACACTGGTTTGGAAACAGAGTAGTGGATGAATGGAACAAGTTACCAAATATCATCATTAACTCGAATACGCTGGGTAGCTTCAAACATAGGTTGGATGCTCATATGAGCAATTGGGGTTGGGTGTAAACGGGACTGCCCAGTATGGGCCAATAGGCCCGCTGCAGTTTCCTCCATTCTTATGTTCTTATGTGAGGCAGTTATAAGACAGGTGTAATACAGGCATAAGACAGGTATGAGACAGGCATGAGACAGGCATGAGACAAGACAGGTATAACTTGACTGCTCTGGGTAAGAAGGCTGAAAGGGAAGGAGAGTGAGGCAAGACTTCTCACTGGAAGGAGAACCAGTTGCTGGAAAGAAGGAGGGAGGGGGGGGAGGTCTCTGTTTTTTCCAGTTACAAGCATGTTCTGTTTTCCTCCTGTTGCACCTGACGCTCCCTCCTCCTCCTGCTGCACCCCGCCTTCCTCCTGCTGCACCCCGTCTCCCTCCTGCTGCACCCCGTCTCCCTCCTGCACCTCTCTTCCTCTACGTACTTTACTTCGGCCACCAAGACTCTGCCTGCCCTTCCTCCTGGTCTTGCTCCTCCTATTCCCAGTCACTCTCCTCACTCAGACCTACCGCTAGTCTTCCTTCCCTCCTCCTCCTCCTCGTCAACAAGACCTATCTGTCCCTCCCTTCCCTCCTCCACCTCTTTCCCCTACACTACCATCCCTCCCCGTCTCCTCTTCCAACGCCCCTCACTCCCTCCCCTCCTGCACCACCCCTCACTCCTCCCCGCCCTCCAGTAAACTCTAGCAGGTTGTGTCACAAGAACTCGAGGTGTTGTGGCGAGGACTCGATAGCTTGTCATGTCACCTTTATGCCTCATGCTCTGGCGCTGACTTCTGTGCAGGTTTCCGGAAATGTGGATGCATAGATAAAATCTCTGTCGTAATTGTTTGAATCGCTGTACCGAGAAGAAGCGCATTTAACTTTTGAACAGTTTACCAAGAACCGTGAGTGTGGGAAACACGGAAACCTTCTAGGAATCCTATCAGGGAAACCTTCACTCGCTGGAAGTTGAGAGTGGTACAGCGCTGAACGGCCCTCCAGGATGTGCTGTTGTTGTTGTTGTTGTTGTGGTGGTGTTGCTGCAAGACGGGAACACCCCTTCCCCTCAACCCGGACCCAGGGACGCTCAGCTTAGGTTGGGACGAACGTGATGAAACTGTTTTTCATTGTTTATAATGTGAGACAGCGAGCAGTCCCAGGCTATTGGGTAATCTCCAGGAGGAGTTTACATCCTGCCATTTACTGATCATTATGAGGTTAAAGACAAAGACTCACACCTGAACACAACAAAGACTCACACCTGAACACAACAAAGACTCGCACCTGAACACAACAAACACACCTGAACACAACAAACACACAC
This sequence comes from Homarus americanus, assembly GCF_018991925.1. NCBI lineage: Eukaryota > Metazoa > Arthropoda > Malacostraca > Decapoda > Nephropidae > Homarus > Homarus americanus. The sequence goes on from NW_024712325.1 coordinate 91,039, forward strand.
CTGAACACAACAAACACTCACAGCAACACACGAAAGACGTAACAATTTGGTACAGGTTTGGTAATGTAGAAGTTGGTCGTGTTTATTTTTTCCTATAATGTTAACTAGCGAGTCATTCTTAATTGTATGCAAAGCCATAGGTACATCATTGAGGGCAGGTGAAGGTTAAGTGGCGTAACAAGCTCAGGTGGTGTAATGACTACCTCCAGGTCACCTTGTTAGGGTTACGTCACCTGAAGATCAAGGAAAAGTATGTATGTATGAGGCTATTGATGGAAGGTAGTTGTTACGAGGCGTTGATTTGGTGGTTGTTATTTTAGCCAATCACCTCACCTCTCTTTATCACTCTCTGCCTTCACCCCTCCACCTCCACCCCTCTTCATATCACCCCCACTACATCACCCCCTACCATATAACACCTTCCCTTCACCTCACACCACCCCAATAGGCTTCATTCCCCATCCTTTTCATTTTATTCTCTACCTCCTTCCTTTTCACTCTTCTTCATTCCTTCTTCCTTCCCTACCTCCCTCCACCTCAGCCCCCCTCTCTTCCTCCCCCTCTCTTCCTCCCCCTCTCTTCCTCCTCTCTCTTCCGCCCTTTAGTTCGTTCACCAGCAAGAGACGCGGCAGGAGACCACCATTAAGATAAAGTAAAGGAAGACAAGAGCCAAGACTCACATCCTCACACTGGGAAGTTTGCAGTCGAAGTCTCTCTCTCTCTCTCTCTCTCTCTCTCTCTCTCTCTCTCTCTCTCTCTCTCTCTCTCTCTCTCTCTCTCTCTCTCTCTCTCTCTCTCTCTCTCTCTCTCTCTCTCTCTCTCTCTCTCTCTCTCCCTGATAACGCTTGATGTACACACACCCGCCGTTCAATTTTACAAGAGAAATAGTGTGAAGAAAGACGTTGTTGATAATGCATTGGGATGATAAAATTGTTTGCTGGTTTGGGTCGTTGCTCTTGTTGCGTTCTTCTGTTCGCTGGTAATGTTGTTCGCTGATTTGGGTCGTTGCTCTTGTTGCGTTCTTCTGTTCGCTGGTAATGTTGTTCGCTGATTTGGGTCGTTGCTCTTGTTGCGTTTTTCTGTTCGCTGGTAATGTTGTTCGCTGATTTGGGTCGTTGCTCTTGTTGCGTTTTTCTGTTCGCTGGTAATGTTGTTCGCTGATTTGGGTCGTTGCTCTTGTTGCGTTTTTCTGTTCGCTGGTAATGTTGTTCGCTGATTTGGGTCGTTGCTCGTGTTGCGTTTTTCTGTTCGCTGGTAATGTTGTTCGCTCGTTTGGGTCGTTGCTATTTTTTTATTTTTTATTTCAGGATTAAAAAAAAAAGACAAGATATTTTATTGTTTTCATTCAGGTGTGTGTTTGGGGAATTGGGGATGGGAGGGTAAATGTCATGAACTTTTGAATTCCTCTGTATTTTGAATTCATCTTTCTCTGGTAAATTGTTTTTGTTTTTTATTTCATTCAGTAGTTCCTGTCGCTTCATTCATTGCTGTCTTATTCTTCTCTGTCTTTTCTTTCATTGATTACCTTGTTCCTGTCATTTTCCGTCTCTTGGTATAAACAGCCTCTGTCATTTACCGTCTCTTGGCATAAACAGCCTCTGTCATTTTCCGTCTCTTGGTATAAACAGCCTCTGTCATTTACCGTCTCTTAATTTATTTTCCGTCTCTTGGTATAAACAGCCTCTGTCATTTACCGTCTCTTGGTATAAACAGCCTCCTGTCATTTACCGTCTCTTGGTATAAACAGCCCCTGTCATTTACCGTCTCTTGGTATAAACAGTCCCTTATATCGCCCGGTTAGGGTACAACACTTAACTGATCCTAACCTTACCTGACCTGACCTAACCTAACCTGACCTAAGCTAACCTGACTTGATCTGACCTAACTTAACCTAACCATTTCTGTTGCTCGTTAATTCAGGATTACAGTATCGTTGGAATCTTGTTTTATCGTTAAATGAGACGATTATTTCCATGTGAAAAGGAGTGGGGAAGAGAGGGAGGGTGAGGGAGAGAAGGAGGGAGAAGGAGGGTGAAAGGGGGGTGAGGGAAGGTTCTGGGGGTGAGGGAGTGAGGGCGCTTCTGTTAATGGATGTCCTCCCTTACCACCACCATCACCACCACTTCCCTCCCACTTTCCTCCCTCACCATCTCCCTCACCATCACCATCACCCTCACCATCTCCCTCACTATCACCATCTCCCTCACCATCTCCCTCACCATCACCATCTCCCTCACCATCTCCACCACCACGAACTGTCTGGTGATGGAGGTCGTTCGTTCTATCACAATAAGTAATCAGTCCTGTACCTTACATCTGGTTTCTGTCTCACGCCCGTCCTCTGTGTCTTAATGTTTGTTTACCTTCTGTTTGCTTCCTGTCTCACTTAAATTTAACTCTTCTGTCTATTCAACTTAATGTGTTTTTTACCATTGGCTGCTTGTCTGATTGTCTGTTTGTCTGCTTGTCTGTTTGTCTGCGTGTCTGCTTGTCTGCGTGTCTGCTTGTTAACTTGCCTGCTTGTTAACTTGTGTGCTTGTCTGCTTGTGTGCTTGTCTGCTTGTTTACTTGTTTACCTGTCTGCTTGTTTGCATGTGTACTTGTCTGCTTGTATACTTGTTTGCTTGTCTGCTTGTTTGCTTGTCTGCTTGTTTGCTTGTCTGCTTGTTTGCTTGTTTGCTTGTCTATTCTTTCACTTGTTTGTTCGTCTGCATGTTTACTTCTTTGCTTGTCTGCTTGTGTATTTGCTCTTCTATCTATAGATGTATCGTTACTGTGTTTGTGTTTGCGTTCTATTTATTCTTGTTGCTTGCTATGATGTTTGTGTGTTTGTTACCTTGATAAAGTGTGTGTGTGTGTGTGTGTGTGTGTGTGTGTGTGTGTGTGTGTGTGTGTGTGTGTATTACGATCACCTGCTTGCTTCAAGAGAAAGTCCTTTTGCCACGTTTCTCCATATTGTGGTCTGTTTGTTTGTCAGTGTGTTTGTTTGTCAGTGTGTTTGTGTTTGTCAGTGTGTTTGTCAGTGTGTTTGTTTGTGTTTGTCAGTGTGTTTGTGTTTGTCAGTGTGTTTGTGTTTGTTTATTGTAGTTGTTGGTCTGTGAATTTTCTTTTTTGTATAATTAAGTCTGTTATTGTATATTTGTTTACCTATCTCTACGACAGACACAAGACACGTACATATGGCTGTACATAACACACACACACACACACACACACACACACGCACACACACACACAGCAGAAAGTGAAAAGTGAGTGCGGCAGCTGTGAGTTTCCCAGTGGAGAAGGAGCCACAGACCGCAGCTGTAACACGAAGGAAAGTTTACCCAACAAGTTTTACACACCTGTTTTACACACTTACCTTGCACACCTGTCTTTTATCAGGTGTTCCCAGAGGCCCTACACACCTGCCTCGCATACCTGTACTATACCAGGTGTTGCCAGAGGCCCTATACACCTGCCTCGCACACCTCTACACACCTGTCCCACACACCTGCCCTACATGTTATTTAAATCACAAAATAACATTAAATACCTGTAACCTGGCTCATGAACACCTTAATGAGATGATTGTCACGTTATTGAGGAATATAAATGACCAGATTAAATCACCTTAAACCTTAGTGGAGTTAAAATGACTTAAATGACTCAAAATTAAACGACTCTCGAATTAAAATGACTCATATAGACTTTTTCATCCCTTAAAAAAGTCAGAGAGAATTAAATGACTTTGTGGAAATGACTCAGTCGAAAGTAAATGAGTTTTGTTGAAAATAAATAACAGATAATTAGATGAATTAAGTGACGTATTAATGGTCTGGCTCGGGTCATCATCATCACCATCATCATCTCTCTCTCTCTCCTTCCTCTCTCATCCTTTCTCATGTTTTTATCGTCATTCGTCATATTTCTTCTACCTCAACCCACTGACACGTGACCTCTTCCTTCCCTCGTTTGACTCCTTCCTCCTCACTTTCACCTCTCTCTCTCTCTCTCTCTCTCTCTCTCTCTCTCTCGTATTACACCATTACCTGTTAATTGATTTACCGCGTGTTGTGTTACCTAGGATGACATTTTGCACTAGCTGTGACCCCATGTTACCTGAATCCCCCCCCCCCCTCCCTCCTGTGTCATGGCTGCCGAGTGTTTTACGAAATGTTTATGGTGGCTATCAGCTGGGGGTGATGGGGGGTAGAGGATGATGGGGTGATGGGGGTGATGGGGGGTTGGTGGTATGTTGTTGGTGGTGGTGGTGAATCCGGTACCAGGTTAGGTTGTAATATGTTTGTTAGATTAGGTTAAGTTAGGTTGTGTTAGGTTAAGTTAGCGTTATATTAGGTTAGGTTAGCGTTAGATGACGTTAGGTTAGATTATATTGAATTAGGTTAAGTTAGATTGTGTTAGGTTAGGTGGTTAGGTTAGGTTAGGAATAATTATCGTAAGCGTTAGGGTATTTAAACACAGGTGAAATATGCCGGGTTGCTTAATGTTCAGAATCTTAGGTCAAAGTGTCACGGAGAATCTCTCTGCTGGGTGTGCTCTGCGGGTGTTGCTGTGGTTGTCTGCTGGGGAGGAAGAGTGCTGCTGTGGCTGTCTGCTGGGGGTGAGAGTGTTGCTGTCTGTCTGCTGGGGGGTGAGAGGTTGCTGTGGTTGTCTGCTGGAGGGGGTAGAGTGCTGGTGGCTGTCTGCTGGAGGGGGTTGTGAGTGTTTGTCTGCTGGGGGGTAAGAGTGTGGCTGTCTGCTGGGGGGGTGAGAGTTGTTAAGGAGTGTTGAAAGGTTATGACGTGTGTAGCTGTAGTTGTTGTTTTGATTTCTTCTCTGCTACAAGATCACGTTGTAACCACCTCCTCCTATATTTCTTGTTCTTCTTGTTTTTGTTCCCTCTTCCACTTCTTCTTTTTCCTCCTCCTTCCTTCTTCCTCTTTCCCCACTTTACTCCCATGCCCAAACCTTCTCACCTTCTGCCCCACCACCAAGCTATGCATTAGCCAACAATTCTCCTTACCTCCCTGACCTTCTTGCTCCCTGCCCCAACCCTTGCATAACCTCCTCTCCCATTCCCTCCTCCTCCCCCTCCCTCCCTCCCTCTCCCCTCTTCTCCCCCCTCCTCCTCCCCCCCTCCCTCCCTCCTCCCCCCTCCCTCCTCCCTCCCTCCCTCCCCCCTTCTCCCTCCCTCCTCCTCTCCCCCTTCTCCCTCCCTCCTCCCTCCTCCCTCCTCCCTCCTCCTCCCTCCTCCCTCCTTTCACCCTGACCACTCCACTCCTTGCTATGCTTTGACGGTGAACGACTCACTGGTAAGGTTACGTTAGTGTTAGGTTAGGTTAGTGTTAGGTTAGGTTAGGTTAGGTTAGTGTTTTAACTGTTGAGTGTTGGTCGGTGAGTTCTTGTCCTACCCTCGTGTTTTGACGGGCTAAACACCTCCCCCCAACCCCTCTCCACCTCCCACACCCCCTTCTCATATTGCCACCCCACCCCATCACCCCACCCTTTCTCACAATACCGCCCCTTCCTTCTACCTTTCCACACATCTCCCCACCACACCACCTCCCTACCCCCTCTTCCCTTCCCCCACCTCCCCCTCTCCCCTCATAACTCACGTCCAAGGGTGCCCACGTCTCTCTCCTCCCTCCATGCATTTTTTTGAAGGGTAAAGTTAGGTTAGGCTAGTTAGTTAGCAGGTTAGGCTAGGTTAGTAGGCTAGGTTAGGTTAGGCTAGGTTAGGTTAGGCTAGGTTAGGTTAGGCTAGGTTATAAAGTATTCTATAGATTTATTCCAGAAATTCGAAGTTTTGGGGATATTTTCTGTTTTTCTTCCAAAGTTTTTTTTCATTTTTTCTTATAGGTATTTTTTTTATTTTTTTGTGTTTGTTGTGGGTTTTGGTCCGAAGTGGATTTTATTTTTATATAGTAAATTTGTTTTTTTCTCTTGAGTGAATAATTGAGATTTTTTCCTCCACTTCCCTACTTTTCTCCCTCCTCATCTCCTTACCACCTTCTCCCTCCCCTCCTCCCTTTATCTTCTATTTCCCTTTTCCCTTTATCTTCTTTCTCCCCTCCTTCCTTTTTCTCTGTATCTTCTACCTCCCCTTCTACCCTTCCTTCTTCCTTCCATCATCCCCTGTCTAGCGTTATCAACCTCCCCTTTGTCTCCTCTTCCTGCTCCTGTCATCATCCACTTCTGTCTATCTGTCTCTCTTCCTTCCTCTCTTGTCATACCATTTTAGCCCCTTATCATCACCCTCTCTCTCTCTCTCTCTCTCTCTCTCTCTCTCTCAGGTACAAGGAGTGCTTTATTATTTCTTCTTGTTGCTCTTCTTTTTCTCTCTCCTCCTTCTCCTTCTCGTGTCATCCTTCTTCCCTCCTCTTCTCTCCTCCCTCCTCCTCCTTCTTCCTCTCCATCCTACTCCTCCTTTCTCCTCATCCTTCCCTCCTCCTCTAACTCCCTCTTCTTCTTCCTCCTCTCCTCTTCCCACCCTACTCTTATTCCTCAACTCTCTTTCCTTAATTCTTTCCATCCTCATCTCTTTTTTCTCCTCCTCTTCCTCCTTCCTTCATCTTATTCCTCAACTCCCCTCCACCCTCTTCCTCCTCTTCCTTCCACCTCCTCCTCCTCTTCCTGCCTCTCCTCCCTCCTCTTCCTGCCTCCTCCTCCTCCTCACTCTACAATGGCACACAAACCCTCGAGTCAGCTCAAAAACTCTTACCAGCATCTGCATACAAGAGACGCATGACGAGGAGATGAGGCAGAGAGAGATGATGTGACACGGGGGGAGATGATGTGACACGGGGAGATGATGTGACACGGGGAGATGATGACACGGGAGATGATGTGACACGGAGATGATGTGACACGGGAGATGATGTGACACGGGAGATGATGTGACACGGAGATGATGTGACACCGGGAGATGATGTGACACGGGGAGATGATGTGACACGGAGGAGATGATGTGACACGGGGAGATGATGTGACAGGGGAGATGATGTGACACGGGGGAAGATGTGATGTGACACGGAGATGATGACACGGGGAGATGATGTGACACGGGGAGATGATCTGACACGGAGGGAGATGATCTGACACGGGGAGATGATGACACGGGGAGATGATGTGACACGGGGATAGGTGATGTGACACGGGGATAGGTGATGTGACACGGGGGAGGGAGAGATAAGGTGACGTCTTAGCATCCAAATGGTTCAGTGGACTAAGGCGTCAACAGTAAACCTCGGAACACGTGATCGAATCCTCTTTCCTGTACATTACCTGAAGCCACAAGTATAGTACAGGTTAAATGTCGTTGCGTTAGTGTGAAGGAAGCTGATTCATTGACTGTACTGAAATCTTCCTGGGGATTTTAGGTGGTGATATAGGCATTTCTTTCAGTGGTCCATGTCTTAATTATTTCAGTGGTCCGATTATTTCAGTGGTCCGATTATTTCAGTGGTCCATATTTCAAGTATTTCAGTGGTCCGTATGTCAAGTATGTCATTGGTCCATGTTTTTATTATTTCAGTGGTCCATATCTAAGGTGCAGTTTAATATCGTTGCCGTGAGTTACAAGAAACAAATAATAATCTGTACCTTTTAATACACTGTTTCTCCGACCGTCATCTCTCTGATCACGCTTACCAAACATTTCTCTCCCCCGAGGTGTCTTTTGGGCAAATATACTCTCCCCCGTTCTCGCCCCAGACATCTGCTGTGCATGTACCTGTAAGCATATTAGGCCAATGTCTACTCTTACTTTTGCATTCACCCCACACAAGGCAGAGGTCAGGGGGGTGAAAGGTGGTGGGAGGGAAGCGGGAGGTGGGGAGATAGAAAGGAGGTTGTTGGGGAGAGAAAGGAGGTGGGTGTTGGGGAGAAGGGGAGGTAGGGAGGGGAGAGATAGGAGGAGGTGGAGGAGATAGGAGGAAGGAGGGGTGGGGGTTGCATGGTGTGCTGGGGCCAACTCACGCCTCCTCCCAACACAGGTCTGGTCATGGTCCCTGAGTACGTCCCCACGACGCAGGTGATCTTTGGTATTCGGGTTTATGCAAGAGTGGTCCTCCTCCTCCTCCTCTTCTTAGTCCTCCTCATCCTCCTCCTTTACCTACTTCCCTACTTCTCCTTTAACTCCTCTTCTACATATCTTGATTCTCATCGCTTTCTCATTATTCTCCTCCTTCAATTCCCTTTTCCCCAACTCCTTCCCTATCTCCTTTCATTCCCCCTCTTCTCCTTCATCTCTTAATCCTCCTCCCTTCCTTTATCACCGCCAAATTCTCCTTTTTTTTCCAATCTCTTCTGCCTCTCTTGTCTCTTCTCATCATTACTCTCCTCCTCATCCTCTCCGTGATTACTTCTTTTCCTCTTCATGCACTTCCCCTAGCCTTCATTAGTGTGCCAGCCACAAGGTGTGAGTTAGCTGCCTCTTGCCCGGGCCGTAGTCTTTGTCCCACCATTAAGTCTCTCATTTGACTTCTGTTGATGGCATTCCTGTCGCCTCGTACACCTCTCTCTCTCTGTCTTCTCTTTTAACTTCGAGCGGTAAGTGTGCACATGCCTCGGTGTGTACGCTTGCCCTCACTATGTAATATATTTGCCCGTGTGCGTCTGCGTGTTTTCTCGTCTCAGTTCAACTTAGGTTCTTATGTTGTGTCTCGCCCTTCTCTCGGAGGCTGTTGTGTCACGTGTTTGTACTTTACGTGTCTTGGTTTATTTTCTCCTGATGATTCACAATGATAACTGTTCACGTATGTTAATGATAAGAACAAGTATGAATGGTGGTGTTTGTCTGGCCGGATATTGACGAAGTAAGCAAAGCCATCAGGTGGATATTTCGGATCCCTTGATGATTAGGCACGTCTGCTTATTTCACCTGGTTATTAAACATCCTAATCCCGACCCAACCTAACCTAACCTAACCTAACCTAACCTAACCTAATCCCGACCCAACCTAACCTAACCTAACCTAATCCCGACCCAACCTAACCTAACCTTGTTTCTCTCTCTCACTATAACTATGACATAAACACTACATTATTTTCCTCCTGAACATCTTCTCTCTCTCTTACAAGGTTATCTCATCAACATCTGTCAGAGGTCACCATGAGGCTCACGACACACACCTCCTTAAGCCATACCTCCTTCCCTCTCCTCTTCCTTCATTTCACTCTACTTCTCTCCTTCTGTCTTTTATTTATGTTATTGTTTTATCTCCTCATCTCTCGTCGGACCTCCTGCCCTCTTCTCTCGCCCCTTCTCCTCCCCTTCCTCTTCCATACATCTGTCTCTCTTCCTTCTTTTGTGGGTCCTCCTCCCTCCATACATCCTCTTCCTCCTCCTCCCCTTCCTCTGTCCACACCTCCTTACACCCTCTCTCTACGCCTCCTCACTCCCTTTCTTCCCTCACTACGCCTTTTCACCCCCTCTTCTCTACTCCCCTCCCCCTTCCTACGTCTCCCCAGGTGAGTGGCTGGGGGTTACCGCCCAAGGGAGGCGATCATTCGGCGGGTCACTTCTCTACCGCTCTGATTCAGGTCGATTCACAGTGAGTCGTACACTGATATTTTCCCTCCATCGCTGAGAGACAATCTATCCATCACTCCATTGCTGAGACCCTATCTATTGCTGAGAGACTCTATCTATCTATTGCTGAGAGACTCTATCTATCTATTGAACAGTCTCAGTGCAATATCGACTTTTGGGTTGCAATTTGTCGTAGTTTAATAACCCAGTTAGATAACATTCTCACACCTCCAAGTAAGGGGGGTGGGGAGGAGGGGGTGAGGGTGTTTGACGTATGAACCTTTAGAAACTCTCATTAATGGCGTCGTAAATTGAGTTAGATGGTTTCTCACATTTTCATTTGGTGGAGAAATTTAATATATGTGAGAGTTGGTTAAATCCCCTCTTTCATATCTTCACCCAGAGAGAAAATTTTGAATCTCATGAAAGGTTTTTTAAAGAATAATTGGTGTGTGTGTGTGTGGTGTGTGTGTGTGTGTGTGTGTGTGTGAGGTGCTCCATTGCTGTCTCTCTATCACTTCCCACTCGTACTTATATAACTCCACCGAATTTCCTAGAAACTGGGTACAGTATCTACCCGGGACACGCACCAGCAACCTACAGAGTACATGTGAGTGAAGCTTTTGCTCGGTGGTCACAAGTCCTCTTCTGCTTTGCCTTGAGACTTGCATGATAACATGAGCTTCAAGGTATATGAGAAGAAAAAACGACCTTCTCGTCATCACGATGGCATGATGGCTTAACTTTTCATGGTGGTTATTTGGGAGTTATAAAATGGACACGACGCTTGTATCTCAAAGACGACGCGGGGGAATTGTGTTCTCACTTCGCTCGTCGCTGTAAGAGATTTCAATGCGACTGCCATGTGTTTTACGAAGATGCTGGGGTTTTCCTTGGTTATAACAAACTTGCGACGCAAGAGTGTCACTTGGACGAAGGAGAACGAGACGGAGTGAAGCCCAGTGGAAGTGTGAGGTTCTGCACTTAGGTTCCAGCCAGCAGCCAGCGTCGTACCGGACCGTACCAGTCTCCTGCCTGCCCCGTCGCCGGCTTTATATTCTGGACTGCGTAATATCCCGTTTTATTTTGTTTTTTTACTCTTTTCGTCGATCTAATAGATAATTTCAAAACGAAATTAGATATAAAACACAATAACATCGAACAAGTGTAAACTTTTACTCCCTGAAAACAAACTTCCAGAGTTACGCTCGCTGAGTGTCCGGGACGCTCCACCAGCCACTGCGCATGCGCGAGCGGCTCACATCACTGGGCTTCCAGTTAACTTATTCAGGCTCAGGCAGTCGTGACCCAACCTCTGCGTGGGGAAGATGTGCTGGTGATTTTCTGTGGAACATTAAATGAAAATGTGTTATACATCGTGGCGTTCTATAATTTTACTATGTGTGAGCGTACCTTTCTGCCAGGTCTTGGGACAAATAATCAGGGATGACGACAGAGGAATGTTCAGCACAACAGGTAGGTGAACCTCACTTAAGTTTTTTTCCTTGTAGGTCGCACCTCTTGGCTGCCGTACCTGCCTGGGTTACCTCCAGGTGCACACCGCTTCCTGCACCCCACGAGGCGCCTCAACCACTCTCCTCCCCGCTGTTTTCTTATTTCCTTCTTTATTAATCCCAACGATGATATTGCCATGCAGACTGTTGTCATTAGTTTCACTGCCTTTTAAAACTGTTACCAATGTGTTTACCTTCAGTGCTTCAGTGTGTAGTAATCATCTCACAAAGACGTGCGTGTGTGTGTGTGTCGCAATTGTTGTGTTTGTTATGTGTTGTGATATAATCGGGTGTCGTGATGAATATAATGTTTCCTCTGTGTCGGTGATATATAATGTGGAGCAGCAGTAGTAAGGTGTGTGGAGCAGCAGTAATAAGGTGTGTGGAGCAGCAGTAGTAAGGTGTGTGGAGCAGCAGTAGTAAGGTGTGTGGAGCAGCAGTAGTAAGGTGTGTGGAGCAGCAGTAGTAAGGTGTGTGGAGCAGCAGTAATAAGGTGTGTGGAGCAGCAGTAGTAAGGTGTGTGGAGCAGCAGTAGTAAGGTGTGTGGAGCAGCAGTAGTAAGGTGTGTGGAGCAGCAGTAGTAAGGTGTGTGGAGCAGCAGTAATAAGGTGTGTGGAGCAGCAGTAGTAAGGTGTGTGGAGCAGCAGTAATAAGGTGTGTGGGCAGCAGTGATGACAAGGTGTGTGGAGCAGCAGTTGTAGGTGTGTGGAGCAGCAGTGTGGAATGTGTGGGCAGCAGTGAATGGGTGTGTGGAGCAGCAGTAGTAAGGTGTGTTAGACAGCAGTAGTAAGGTTATTATTGGAGCAGCAGTAATGGGTATTAATGGAGCAGCAGTAGTAAAGGTGTGTAGAGCAGCAGTTGTAGGTGTGTGGAGCAGCAGTTGTAAGGTGTTAATAGACAGCAGTTGTAAGGTGTGGAGCAGCAGTAGTAAGGTGTGGAGCAGCAGTGTGGGTGTGTGGAGCAGCAGTATTAAGGTGTGGAGCAACGTGGTAAGGTGTGTGGAGCAGCAGTAGTAAGGTGTGTGGAGCAGCAGTAGTAAGGTGTGAGCAGCAATTGTGTGGGTGTGTGAAGCTGTAGTAGCAAGGGTGTGTGGAGCAACGTGGTAATGGGTGTGTGGAGCATAGAACATAAGAAATAAGAGTCCACAATATAGGCCAGTTGGCTGTGCATAGCAGCTCCTGTCGAGAGTCACTACCACTCTATCATCCATGAATCTATCTAGCCTCCTTTTGAAACTTTCCAGAGTTCCCGCACTTACTACAAAGTTGCTAAGCTTGTTCCACTCGTCCACCACCCTATTTGTGAACCAGTTTCTTCCTATCTCCCTCCTAAACCTAAACTTATCCAACTTGAATCCGTTGCCCTGAGTCCTATCCTGCAGTAGTAGTAGTAAGGTGTGTGGAGCAGTAATAGTAAGGTGTGTGGAGCAGCAGTAGTAAGGTGTGTGGAGCAGCAGTAGTAAGGTGTGTGGAGCAGCAGTAGTAAGGTGTGTGGAGCAGCAGTAGTAAGGTGTGTGAAGCAGTAGTAGTAAGGTGTGTGGAGCAGTAGCGGTAAGGTGTGTGGAGCAGTAATAGTAAGGTGTGTGGAGTAGTAGTAAGGTGTGTGGTGCTCTCTTTCGTAAGTGTAGGAATGCCTGAAGTTGCCGGTTACTGTTTAGGCAGGAAACAGGTTGGCTTTAGGGTGTCTACATTACGGGCAGCGTGTCGAGTGTAGGGGGGTTGTATTGTTCAGGATTTATTTTGCAGGTTCACTATGCAATCTTTGCCATAACTGCTTATTAATCGTTCAATCTACCCGGAGTATTACCTGATTCTTAAGCTCAAAAACATGTTGTATTAAGCTTAGGCAATAAATATTTAGTGTAGCATTACTGTACCCTCTTATTATTTTTATCAGGTATTATTTTCATTACCTTTACGATCAGAAGTACAGGATATTTTTTCACTTGAGAGTATTTACACTCAGGTGACGTATGGTCATTGTAACAGATGTGTGGTGATGGCTATATATCGCAGGAAGCTGGGGCGGCCACGGTAATCAATCACTGGTTTTGAACACCCAGGAAATGCATTGTGGGCTGCCGAGGACCTGGTGTGTGAAGGGAGGGCCGTCCGTAGCGGCTCCCACACTGCTCTGGGAACAAGGGGGCCTATGTTATATACAGGAGTATTTGATTTACTCATTGTAGTGTATTAATGGTAGCGTCTGTGTGTTTAATGAGAGCGGTTTTGAGTTGCATTCAGGCTGGCTCCTTTTGTTAGGGTTTTTAAGGCTTTTTATTGTTGATGTGTAGACCCACGCTCCCGCACAAGTCAGGGTTTGTTTAAAGTCGTCATATTTTATATCAGGGTGCACCACGACACCATATTGTGGTTGAATGGTGTACTGGCTATTCAAAGTTTTGTCACCATTCCGGCACACACACACACATGCACTGAAACTAGCTAAGGGAGGAAAGGGTAATTTACACTCGTAGGAAAAGCCTTCAATTCGCCGTAACGAAGCCTTAATTGGGCCGCATACCTCGAAACTTTCCATTCTCGTAATAAGTCATTCTTTTCTGTTTAGTAACGGAGGAAAGTCAGCTGTGGATGTATCTGATACAAGAGGGGGAGGAGTGTTTGTTGCTACTGGGGGAAGGAAGGTGTGTCTTCACGTTGTGTGGGGGACGCTCAGCCGGTCATTGACTGCCCACCTCCCTGCTGCTTCATGGGGCGGCGATCAACAAGTAGATTTAATTTTTTTAATGAACGGTATTTTTCGTCACGACGACAGAAGTGAAAGTATAAATTGTCACAAATTATTAGTCTAATTTCTTTGTGAATCAGGGTGCGTTAAAGTGTGAGGTGACTAGGGGCGATTAGGTGTGTCAGTTGGTACGCTTGGGTCCGTCAAAGTCCCTCCTTGCCGCCTACACTGTCCACCACTGCTTAAAATAACCTCTTCACATGCGCAGAACGTCTTTCTTATTAACTAACGACGAAAACTACGTCATATTTGTAAATGTTAAGATTTATAAGACATTTTTAAATTTTTTCACTTGAAGGAAACTACGGCGGTCAATTGGCCCAACCTACGCAGCCCTGTACACCCAGCTCTTCTCTGTTCTACCTATAGTTGAAGTTTCCCGGCGAGTTAAAGTTAATGTTGGTGCTTGACTTTGTTTTAGGCTTGTACTTCACATTACCTCTGCACCTTGTCTGTCAGATGTCGGTATATTGCGTTGTTTCCCTGTTTCTATTACCTCGCCCTAGAACTTGTCATTTTTCACCATTAAATTCCTTGTTATTCCATATTAAATGTTTGTTTAGGTCTTCCTGTTAATTCTCGGAGTCCTCATTAGGTTTAATTATACGACCTATTTTTGTGTCGTCAGAAAATTTGCCAGTATTGCTGTATACGTCTATACCTTAAGTCGTTAATGTATGTAATAAATAGTAGCGGCTCAAGTACCGAGCCCTGGTGTACGCCTCGCCGCTAGTTACGTTCCCCCAGATATATTTTGCGTCATTAATGCCGACTCTTGTTTCCAGTTCGTTAACCACTTCCCAGTGCAATTTAGAATTTCCGCTCCAATACCATGAACCTCCATCAGGAATCCGGTATTACACCCGATTTAAATACAGTACAATATTGGTGTTTTTCATCATGTGTGTGTACGCGCTCTTCCGATAGTTCCAATAAGAGTATAAGATAACCTGAAAGACCCTTGCCCAACATTTTCCTAACCTTTACATGAACCCGTGTTGTGGAATTGGGTCAGAAACACATTTAATGGTTGATGATAATGTTCCCTAAACGTATCGCTGAATACCTCATGACGGGCGGGTGGAGAGAAAGTGCGTTGTTCATTTGTTTATTTACGCTCATTTCTACGTGAGGATTATTAGTGTTGTGTTTTATGCATCAGTTAAGGTCATTAGGCATCTTCCAGTGTCTAATTTCCGCACCAGACTTCAATAGATTATAAACAGAACACTAACTTGAGATCATTCAGGCACCTCTGTTCTTTCTCCTCCTGTCAGTGTGACCCGGGTGGTAATATACCCAGATTGTGTAAGAATATAATGCCAAGACGACCTACCTTTCCCCACCTCAGTTGACGACAAGTATTATTATTTTTTTCCTAGTATCAATCAGTTGTGTTGAGGTTTTCCCCGAGTGTCGTAATGCTTGATAGATATTCACGCGGTAACCAAGAATAATGACTTTGTTCATACAACATACAGGAAGCGCTTGCTTGAGGTCATAGTCTTTGTTTTGTTGATATTTAATTGTAGGTACTTGCGTCCGGGGGAACTACTTCCTGTCAATTTCGACAGTTCAGACATTACCCAAAGTACGGTAATTTCCTGTTGATAAAGTGGTGTCATTATAACTATTCTCTGTTGGTTATTGTAGATTTAAGTAGTGAAGAGCGGCTCCTGTGTCTATGGCAATGGTTCCCGCATGATAGAAAGCGTGCGAGAGGGAGTGTCGCATTTTGAGAAACTGATAGAGAGAGAGAGAGAGATCAGTGACGAGCTTTGAAAATTTAGACGATAGCAAAAAATTATGACTTCAAATACTGCATCATCCCTCAATAGTCTGACTCAGCCACTCCGAGTACCTTACACTCCTGGTACCTGACACCTGGTACCTTACATTTCAGGTACCTTTGGGTATATAGATTTCAATGACATTTATTCTATTGTATGTTTACTTTTTGTGAGAAACTAAAAGAGATTTATAATCGGTGTTTAAGTCTGGCTGAGTTAACTACCCTCGGTAACCCACACAAGCAATTGAAACACCAAAACAACAACAACAACAACAACTCATCAACTTAGGGTTTCTTTAACGTTGAGACTCGGTCGTTAAGTCTGTGTGTGTATTAAGTATTGGTTACAAGTTGTCAGTGTGTTGGATGGTTTCACTTGTGACTGGTCAGTATAGTGAAAGTTGCTGGACTCTCAGGGGTTAGTTGTGTTCGTGTGGTAAACCTTCAGACTTGTGCATATCTTAAATGTTGAATACGAAATAAGGTTCAGTTTAGGTTTGGTTAGGTTAGGTTTGGTTAGGTTAGGTTTGGTTAGGTTATATATACCGAGGGAAGATTTTGTTGAGTATGAAAGACATTTTGGTTGGTCGGTTAATATAATGGTAATAATAATGTGGCCTTCGTTCTTACACGCAACATTCAGTCGCTCTAGACCATTGTTTCCGTCGTCACATTTAGACACAGTTTTAAGGGGGACGTTGATCTAAGACTCGGGCTGTGGTGTGAGGGCAAGAAATGTCACCAAGACACTTGTTTTCTTATTTCGGGTTGAAGGTTAGGTCTTGTGTGCCTTTTGTTCGTCTCTTACTTTGTCGTTTATTGATTTATCACCAGTAATGAGGTGGAGGGAGAGTGTAGCTGGGTTTTACCATAGCTGCCGAAAAGTTTGAACGTCTGGCTGTCTGTCACGCACGCCATTCTCAGCTCACGAGAACTTAATGGATTTTCGCAGTTTTGTGGGAAAAGTTGCCGATAAACGAAATGAAAGTTTCTTCATTTTCCTGTTTGTCTGTGTACTTGGAGCAGCTTTTACTACGAGTCTGTAATGGATTTTCGTTGTAAATTGTGAAGGTTGGCGTTAGTCTTCTTGACCTCAGTGTCTTGTTACCTTTAATTTATTAGTGTTTTGTCTTTTCTTGTTTGTACATGAGTAAACTACCTTGTGTGCTTAGGAATAAGATGTGATATAGACAGACCTTCGAGTAGATATGGACATACGGTATAGTGTTGCTGCCTCTTGTACTTTTTTTTTTTTATTGGGCACTCCCCTACATCATTGTGTAAGGTGAAGCGCAGAAGCGTTTATAGCGCCCAACAGGGAAGCATGCTAAGTTCATGCTTGCCTTTATGTCTCATGAGTCAAGGGCGTAGAAGCCTGAAGAGTCAGTGGTTTATGTCCTCAAGTTATTGGAAGCTCCAACAACTTGTCCCTGAATACGAATTCGCAACTTTCGACTTACACCAGGTACCTACTTTACTGCTAGGTGAACAGGGACTAGTGGGGGCTAGGAAGTAAGTCCAAACAACTTCCACCGGCCCGGGACATCTCGCTGGCGAGGCAAGAACGGTACCGCTTCTACCACCGATCCCCCTGCCTCTTGTACTGTATAATAAAAGACAAGTGAACGTTCCTCTGGTTTAAGCTCCCTGGGTGTAGGATGGCTGGGAGGCAACTTTAAATGTTTCTAAGAGCCACAGTAACGTTGGTGCCAGGAATCAGGTCAAGGGTTGAGTGTACTGTAATTTTTCCCTCTCCTGAGAATGTGAGAAGTTATCTATCCGGCCTGTGTAAGTTTCGGTATACTGACGGGGCCTGATTGACGTCGAAATTGCAGTTAGAGATAAAATAATGGTTACAAAGACTTGTTATCTAAGCCGCTCTTCAAAAAAATCAATCGTGCGATAAAAACATCTATCTATCAGGCCGGGAAGAGCACAAGTTAGTCTGATTAAACGCAGCTAAAAATAATATGAATATTTAATGATCTGGGTTCAGTTAAGCGTGATGGTCTGCCACTACTCCCCCCCCCCTCCCCTCCCCTTTGGCGGTGGTGGTGTTGTGAGTTGTTGCCATGACGACGCCCCCGCCCGCCCCTCCTGTGCTGTCGTAACCATCACAGTAACAAGACTCATTCACACATCCACAGTGAAGGCAATACTCGACCCGACACACACACACACAGACACCAGTATGTAGTCAATATTCTGTAGTTCCATTTCGTCCTGTACAGTATTTTGCTGTATTAAACTGAATCATTACAAAGCTAGTCTCTAGTACCAAGAATAAGGCACCAGTTTTAATTATATTGTCACCATATGTTAATTACTATACCTGTCGCTCACCTGTTCTTATAATCATATTTATGAATAAATTCTTTAGACTCGGTGTGTCGAGTTGAGTGGTTGTGTGAAAAAAAATGGAGGTTGTTGTTTTGATGTTACGTTCAACTGTTTATTTAAGCTTCATTATACTGATTGAGTTTCTTTAGTACATCCTATATATAACTTACTAACAGCGTCTCTTATATAATGTCTTACTTCAGGCTCCTGTTGGTGATGGCGGCTGCCTCAGTATACTGTGTCCTATATAATTTACTGCGCCGTACCCAAGCTTCTTATAGGGAGCGTCTGGCCTGCAGGAGAGGACATTAATCTGTTACGGGGATCCACGCCGTCGGGGTATACACGGAGGAGGGAACATTTAATCTGCAGTAGGGTGTTACACCGACGGGGTGAGGCCACAGCACAACATTCTGAGTGAAGGATCTGTCTACTCGTGTTGTTGCTCGTTGATAACAGTAGATAACCTTGTTGGGTGAGACTCGATCCTTGAGTACCTACGTGAGGGGAATTGGTGAGAGAATACCTAGTGCTCTCTCTCTCTCTCTTGGACGAATCCTACCCTCGTTACCTATGATGTCCTTAATGTGATGTCCTTCTCTCCCTTGCTACCACCATTTCCCTCACCTGCAATGTCCTATTCCGTAATCAACACACCTCTTGATACCTCTCCCCCCTTCCCTTCTCTTCTCCCCCCTTCCTTCCCTCCTCCCCCCTCCCTTCCCTCCTCCCCCCTCCCTCGCCGGCTAAAACCTGACGGGAGGGAAAAGCCACAGATGATTAGTGTCAAGCGAATAGTCTTCACCCCGGGATGGATTTAGCATTGGGGAACACGTCTTTGTGAAGAGACACCCAGATTACGTTCACAAACTCGCCGTCTGTCTCCCAGCCTCAGCCTCCCATACTCACGGATCTTGTTAGGCACCAACAGAGGGTAAAGGATTTTCATTTTTTTTCCATTGTAGCCAGTGTGTCGAGAAGTTTGCGGGAGGAGAGGGCGGGAAGGATTTAATTCATCACGCGAGAGGACCTAAAGGCTTCGAGGGTTACCTTATCCTTTCCGTGGGGTCTCTTGATTCGTGGTCGTGTTGTGGATGTGGTGGCGTTGTGGTTGTTGTGGCGTTGTGGTTGTTAGGATATTAGTAAGTTTATGAGGTACCTTTGCTTACAGCGTGGATTACATCGTTATTAAAAGGAGGTTCTGGTGATGATGGTTTTAAGGGATTAAGCTGTTTATGAGAGGATTACCTTTGAGTTATTACATTATTGCAGCTCCACTTTGATGTTATTAATTCCATGTCCTATTTTAATTACGTGTTATATTCTGGAGATCAAGTTGTGTTGTATAGTTCACGTTATTTTACTTTTAGCTCGTTAGTGTACCGTGTGTGTGTGGTCGTATATTGAGGGAGTAAAGGGTCGTCGTATATTGAGGGAGTAAAGGGTCGTCGTATATTGAGGGAGTTAATTGATCGTCCCTTAATAACTTGGTAATTTATCTCCTTGGGTGAGTGTTAGGCCGTGAGTCTCATATTAGTGCAATCGGAATATTTTGTTTGGTTACGGCAACAACTTGTGGCCTATTAAGAGATGTGATCGAGGCTGCAACTGGGATGGGTTCTATAGTCCTGTATAAAACCCGAGTCCTATTGGGTCCGATCCTGAGGAATCGGCTTCAAACTTTTAATTGTATGGTTAGGTTAGGTTTGGTACTTCAAGGACAATGCCCCAATCCTTATGCTTAGGTAAGAGTGGTATAAGGGGTACTGCCTTGTCTGACCGTAGTAGTGGTTAAGACGTATTTATTTAGGTCGGTTCTTCACATTTTATATATTTAGTTTGTTCTTTTAGCTTTTTAATCATTTCTTTTTTTAGCTGTTTAGGAGGACAACAATTCTGTTTTACTCTCCTGAGACGTATGAACGAGATGTACCGTAATTTTGTAAAGGGAAGTGACATTATACTGTGGTATCCTTGACCTGAATACAAGCGAATACATACTTTTTATTTTAAACTCTGTAATTTAGTTTACTACACAATGGATAGACGTCAACATGTGTCATAATCATCCCCATCATAGAGAACAGACAATGAGAGAGTGGTCTTGTGTCGAAGGCAGAAGGAGAAACTCGGTGAACACATGAAAATTAACCATCCTAGCTTTTTTTTTTCATTTTTATATTAACCAACCTAACTAACCTAAAGTCCCCCTACCTCGACCCCAGGAAGAGTTAGGGTGTTAAATAATCACCAGGTAAAATAAGCTGGGTGGGGTAATTATCTCCAGGTGATCCATTGATTGCTCATTAACTATAGGTCAATGACAAAGGTGTTTCCAAACCCACGACCTGACCTGGGCTGTGGAGGTATTTGACGACCTCTGTGGTGATAGTTCCCTCGTCTTAGCTATCAAGGTTAGGTTAGGTTAGGTTAGGTTAGGTTCGTGTGTGTGTGTGTTGCATTGGCCTCGGTGTGTTTTGACTGCACGGGTCACTGAGGGGGTAAGGAGTGACTGTGTTTGGGTGATGGAAGCAGGGAATGTTTTGCGTTTGGGTGAGTGTGATGTGGTTGGTTATGTTTTGGGTTGAGAATGATGGTGGGGAGGAGATGGAGGTAGAGAAGAGAGATAATGATGAGGAAAGTTGCGGTGAAGTGGAGACTAAAAAAATAATGTTTCAGAACAGATAAAAAGCGAGGTAAAGAACGTAGAGACAAGAAGAAGAAGAGATAGAGGAGGAGGGGATAGCACGACACATGGAGGAGGGAGGGGGTGTGATATGGCCCCCCCCCCCTCCAGTACACCTGTTTATCCCACGGTCAGCTTGTTTTGGGATGACGTCACGTTTTGTTTACGTCGCCTGTTTGATGTTTGGATTGGTTCTCTTTTGTCGTGTCTGTGGCTTGTGTTGGTACGTGTCATAGCCAGATCGTGATGAAACCAGCTGGTGGTGGTGACGTAGCCAGCTGGTGTTGGTGTTAGTCCCGTATCCGGCTGGTGTTGGTGTTAGTCCCGTATCCGGCTGGTGTTGGTGTTAGTCCCGTATCCGGCTGGTGTTGGTGATAGTCGACAGAACGTGACCATCACCACCTGATGATCGTGTCGGTAAGCATCACACACCAGGTTCGTGACTGTGACCCAACAATAAGGCTTAACAATGTTGTTTCTTCTCTCAATGCTATTTTAGATCCACAGGAAAGAGATATATTTACAGTATATATTTTCCCCCCTGGCGTATAATTTACCCCCCCCCCCTGAACCCGTTAGGAATTATTGGCGTATCACTTTTTTCCCCCTGAACCGGTTAGGGATTTTTGGTGGATGAGTCGAGACGGTCAACAATTAATTGAACTAAAGCGTCGACTGAACACACACACACTGGCCCGACTCGTCTCCACCTTTTGTGTTTTTTGTATAAGTTAAACTCGTGTGTAAAATATATATATTGAGCTGTTGGGGAGTTTTTGTTTTATGTGAGAAATGTATCGTATGTGTACAATTTTATCTCCATTATTAATTTTTTTTGTTTTTATCAAGATTTTAGTTTTCTGCCTAAATACTCCAGTAATTAGCTCATTATAGTCTAAAGTTTAGTCCTTGTTGGGTAAAATTTAACTTTTTAGTCTAACTGGAGGAAATATGAGCTACTTAAGAGTTATTTATTGTCTCGGGGTTAGTGCCTTAATTAGCATGTGAGAATCCTAGACAAAACACAGTTACCTGGCGTGGGAGGGGGAAGGGGGTGCTTGAGGTCTCGTCTGGGTGGGTTACTTTGGTATGTTGTTGTAGTAGTTCGTGTGGTGGTAATTAGTGGGGTGGTTACTGGTAGTTCGTGGTGGTTACTGGTTGTGGTAGTTCATGGAGGTGGTGGTAGCTTAAGGTGAACTTCCGAATTCGGGGATCAATGAAACCTCCCAAGTGTTGCGGCGGTCACTGTAGACACACACACACACACACACCTGAGGTGGTCGCTGTATTGTGGTGGGGGAGTGAGGTGGTCGCTGTGGTAACCCGACACAGCCTTACCACACATGCCGGGCCTGGACGAGCTCCTTATCTGCAGGAGTGTGTATGCTCAATATCTCTACCTCAGATTTATTTATTGTTTGTTATATTGTTCATTGTTTGGTTTACATTATGTGGGATTATTACAGGTGCGCTTCACTGTTCGGTAGTTGAAGTGTTGGGTGATACCTGTTGTGTGTATGTGTTGCTCTGTCCTGATTGAGGTGTCCGTGCCCCTTGATGCACCAGTACAGGGTGGGCGACTCGCTAAGGTAACAGGTAGGGATGATCCAACAGTAGGAAATTAGATTAAACAGGAAATCCAGCACTGCCAAACAGCCAGCCTGGCCCCGCTCGGTGTGCGAAGTGGCCACATTACAGCTAACTTCCGAGCACTCTACTCGGACAGCTTAAGCTGCGGGAGCGACGAGGCGGCATAAGGATAGATTTACGAGGCGACGAAGGCTCAGTAGGAGGTGCGGGTGGGGACACAGAGGTCCCCTGGGTGTTGTTAGACTGGGGCTGTCACACAACATCCCACAGACTTGGTGGCAGCTAATAGGTGGTGATAAGGGACAGGTGGCGGCTGCTGCTGGATGAGTAAACAAGGTGGATACAGTTACCAAGTTCGGTGTTATGATAAAGAGAGATGTGAACTGTTGATGAGATGACTGCTCTAACAGAGAGGCGACTGCTTTTGTTTATTGTTCTGTTATTGTGTTACTAATAGGTGACAAGGGAGAGGTGGCGGATGGTTGCTTCTGGATGGATAACTAGAATCTGGTAACAGCTACGAATCCAGTGCTCTAATGGAGACTTATCCTGTAGGCTGCCTTAATTTATACTGATTTTGTTACACTGTTCAATACTTTCGGTAAGAGATTTGAGGATAGTATTAGCGAGTGATTCCTCGTGAAGAGAGAAATAATACTTATTATTGTTGACAGTTTGTGATTTGACTTAAAGATACGGAAGTTTTTAGTCCCTTGGCAAGTTGAATGCTAAGATACATAAGAATACTGTAACACGTTATTGAGAAATTCGTAGATTTTTTTCATCTGGCAAATCGAATCCCGTATTTTAATTATCTTAAATAAGATAACTTTCTTTTTTTGAGTGAAATTAAAAGATGATAATGTAGAGATATTGTATTGTTCCGCAGCCCCCTCGTGTGTGTCTGCTTGTTCTCATGATCATCTCCCCCACCTCCACCCCTCACCCCACCCCCCCTAGTTTAGCAGTTTATCACCAGCAGATTCATTAGCAGTAATAACCACTTCACACCTCCCTGTTAAGTAGTGCGTGGCCTATATATGTGTGTGTGTGTGTGTGTGTGTGTGTGTGTGTGTGTGTCTGGGTTCGTCGTGACAGCACCAGCTCATGTAACGGGATACTGGAGGTCGCTATTACCTCCCTGGTCCAGGTCGAGACCTCCTGACACCCCTTTCCTTCTCCTCCCCGCCCTCACAATAGGAGATAGGGGGGGGAGGCATTGTGAAGTTACGAAAGATGTCTGTATGACTGATTGATTCTTCAGGGGGCATCTGAGGTAGAGGAGTTCGGGGTGACGGTGTGTGGGGGTGAGTTGTGGGGTGATTGGGGAAGTAGTAAGAGTGTTTTTTGGGGGGTGATGGTGTGTGTGGAGAGGGGATTTAACGGACGACTACAAGTGTTCCAGGAGGCCAGATGGGATTAGTAGAAGGATATACGGGATTAAGACGCTGTTATGAGGCGGCATGAATCTTGTGGTGGTGAGCGGCTCTTGGTGGTTGGCAGAGGAGCTGTGTAGGAGAGGTTAACACTGTCTTGCTCTCTGAAGGGCAAGTAACTGACTGCAGAATGTTGTAAATGACAATGGTAAAAATTTATAATGTTTGGTTGTTGTGGTGATGGTGGTTGTGTTTATGTAGGTAGTTGTGGTGGTGGTAGATGCTGATGTGAAGTGGGTATAGGACTATTGAGATACCGTGAGGGGTTATATAAAGGTTATTAATGGTTGTACAAGTTGTGAAGAGAGTATACAAAAGTTGTGGAGAGTTGTATAGCTATTACCTGGTGGTGAAAGTAGCGGTGGTGGTGAAGGATATTGAGTTGGCAGGAAGTGTTGTGAAATCTATTCGATGTAAGGTTGTGGAAGGTTGTAAGAGCATAATACAATGAAGGCGTGAGGGGGGGGGTGAAGGAGGGAGGGAGTAGGACCGTTACCACGTGGCCGTGAAGAGGGGGGGTGGGGGAGGAAAGGACTCCATGTTTGGTAAGGAGGAGAAAGGGGGGAGAGGTTAGGTAGGATGCCAGTACTCGGATAGAACAGGATTGTGGCAGATAGTCCGGATATTTGGCGGTGGCTGGAGCGGATATTGCATATTATCCCCCCCCTTCCCCTTAACCCCCTCCCAGCCCCCCCCCCCTAGCATACACCTGGAGACCACACTTTCTAATCAGTGTGTGTGCGGTCGTGTGGTCTAGGTGTCGGGATATACTGTTAGGTCTTCATTATCTGGTCTTATGTTTCGGTCTTGTCTTGTAGTATCGTCCTGAGTTCCTGTGACCATTCTAGTTGTGTACAATTGTTACTATTTATTATTTTTCCTGTTATTTTTGTTGTTATTAGTGTTATTGTTTTTATTATTATTAAGGTATTTCAAACTGGGGAAAATCACCTCATGGGACGCTGAGTATGTCGAGTTATCATCAAGGTTAACAAAGAGAAACTACTGGCTTTTATACTTTAAACTGCATTATATATATATTGAAGAAACTTACCTGTATAACCTCGCCTCTCACCTGTGTTATGACGATGTTGTTAATTAAATCATAATACCTTTTACTTGAACACCTGATCTTGTATTGATATTTCTGAATAAATGTTTGACGATAATCAATAACTGATTCGTGCAACACCAACAAAAACAACAGCAACAGCAGCAACACCAACACAAACAACCGCAGCAACACCAACACAAACAACCGCAACACTACCACCAACAACAACATAGTGAGCCAGTGTATCATCACCTCTTGGTTTGCCTCTGTCTCCTGGGGAATGTTACGTGCCTGTGTTGCTTTGTCGTATTAAACCCTGAGCTTGTCTAGTGTGTGGTGATGGTGAGGTCCTTGTGTGTGGTGATGGTGAGGTCCTTGTGTGTCCTTGATGGTGAGGTCCTTGTGTGTGGTGATGGTGAGGTCCTTGTGTGTGGTGAGGTCCTTGTGTGTGGTGATGGTGAGGTCCTTGTGTGTGGTGATGGTGAGGTCCTTGTGTGTGTGGTGATGTCCTGTGTGTGGTGATGGTCCTTGTGTGTGTGTGATGGTGAGGTCCTTGTGTGTGTGATGGTGAGGTCCTTGTGTGTGGTGATGTGTGTGGTGATCCTTGTGTGTGTCCTTGTGTGTGATGGTGAGGTCCTTGTGTGTGGTGAGGTGTGTGATGGTCCTTGTGTGTGGTGAGGTCCTTGTGTGTGGTGATGGTGAGGTCCTTGTGTGTGGTGATGGTGAGGTCCTTGTGTGGTGATGGTGAGGTCCTTGTGTGTGGTGATGGTGAGGTCCTTGTGTGTGGTGATGGTGAGGTCCCAGCGGTTAAGTTAGCTACTGGGTGAGGTTTTGCCCTACAATTAGTACTGTTGATTTTGTACCTGGGAGCGTCGGCGGGAGATAGTT
This sequence comes from Homarus americanus, assembly GCF_018991925.1. NCBI lineage: Eukaryota > Metazoa > Arthropoda > Malacostraca > Decapoda > Nephropidae > Homarus > Homarus americanus. The sequence continues at coordinate 116,600 of NW_024712325.1, forward strand.
AGCCCAGGTATTTATTGGGATATTTAGCGTACACACACACAGGTGACCTCATCTTTGGTTGTAAGGCTGTGTTTAGATTACAAACATACACCGTGATTCATTGATGTTGTAGTTAATCAGAATGTAGGTAACTTGAACCATTGTACTGCAGCTGTAATCAGAACGCAAATAAGCTGAACTACTGTAATCAGAACGCAAATAGACAGACTCACGGTAACATGACTTGTGCATGACAGGTACAGTACAGTATTCGGGTCAGGCTCCTCCCATCATTAGTGAGTTCACAGGTGTGTGCAGACAGACAGGTGAGGTAGGTAGTTACGGTTATGGCGTGCAGTTCAGTATAACAGTGAAATACAGTCCTGTACAGTTTAACCAACGCATGACACACACTCAACCCTAAACTGTAATATGTAAATTATTTAGAAATATTTAATGTTACTTGGAAAGATTATTAAAAAAAAAACATCTCGACCGAAGAACTAATGAGAATTTACATTGAATTATTACAAATATTTACTCGAAAAATGTACACTAGTTGATGACCTCTGAGGCTAGTCTGGACCCGCTGATGATCATTTTGGTAGGGGGGGGAGGGGGAGGCTGAGAGAGAGGGGTAGGTGGGGGAGACGGGGGGTAGGTGGGGGGAGGCTGAGAGAGTGGGGGGTGATGACGTAAACATTTAGCAATTAGTTGCACTGTTGACCTATTCTTTGCAACATTTAACTCATAATTGGTTGTTTTCAATGTTTCTACACTTAAGATTTATGAGGACTTATATATAATATCTGAGGTTTTACATATATAAGCATCTAAGGTTATAACACATAGGCCTATTTTTAATTAGGTTATGGGCCTATATTTGGGAAAGGTGATTATTTTTTTCGTATTCCCAGTTCTTTATTTTTTATAGTCAACGCTGAGATGGTCTTAGTTAACCTCTATTTTCGTTTGGTTTGTCTTGTCATCGTTAGGATTATATCATGTCTTTACTTAATTTCCATGTGGGGAGATAATGGTGAGGGGGGGGTTAGTTATTATCTCTGAGATAGGTGGCCAGCTGCTCTCTCTCGGGGAGCTGTTTGAGGTCAGTTAGCTAGTTGAATAACGAATGGGGTGACTTTTGTGATCAAGTGATATTTAGTGATGGTGATCGACCTGGTCTGGTCTTGGGAAGTTTACCTGTGTTAATGTAGTGTCTTTCTGGGGTCACGGCAGGTAATGTCTGAGGTCAGGTATCATGCCGAGTCAGGTATTATTAGGGTCAGGTAGACTATATGGTCGGGTGGCTGGAGGTGTATGCTGTAGGAGTGAGGGGCTGGTGATAGGTAGGTGGAGTAGGTCGGTAGGGGCGGTCCTCCTCCTCCAAAGTGATAGATATGGAGAGATGATGAGGTGGTGGGAGGTAGGATTTATGGCGAGGTGGGAGGTAGGAAGTTCCTTTTTTCTGGAGAAAGGAGAGGTGAAAGAAGATTAGAGGTGGGGGAAGGAAGTTATAGTTCGGAAATTGAAGAAATTTAGGAGGAGGTAAGAGAGGGTGCGCCGACCGCCTAACTAAGCTTATATGGTGTGTCAGGGTTGTGTCATGGGTTAGTTATTGTCTGTTGATACGGGCATTAGACAGCCTACCCTGTCCCATATATGGGTGTTTTGAGGGCCTTATTTCATATTCCGCCGACCCTACTGGCGGATGCTGGTCTGGGGAGGTTGTCTATTGCCTGGCCGTGTAGATCGGGGGTGGTAATGGACCTTATGAGATTTGGTAACTTTTTGGGAACCATGTATGGTTGTTGTCGTTATCTGTTGGGAGTCTTTGAAGGAGTTCTTGCTTTGATCGTTCTATCTTTTGCCAGATTCTGCTGGCCAGGGTGTGCAGCTGCTGGTTGATGGGTTTTATTCTCAGGTCTCTATGTATCTCGGCTGTGGTTCTGGTGAAGGGGTATCTTTTACCTGTGACGAATCTTAGGGCTTCATTTTGGACCACCTTCTGTAGCTCTGGGACGCTGGAGGGGGAGGGAGGGAGCTGTGTGTTACGTCAGGCCTCTCCTCACCGTGTCTCCTGTCGCCAAGGTTCAGGTCCTCAGCCTGGAATTTGGGGAAGATATTCTTGGTTTATTTTTCTTCTCTTAGCTGGAGAAGTGAGAACGTGTCTCTAAATGCCTCGCTTACACCACGATACAAAGATGCTTAGAGATTAACAAGTGAAAATTTCCCATAAGTGAAGACGCAAAAAATTTTATTCTCGAAGACTCTTAGGTTATATTTTTCCCTAGTTGAGAAGCTACGTCACAAAGGAAGGTAAAATGTCAGCTAAATTGCACAGAGACTCTACCGTAACTAAATTTCTTTTCCTTCTCATTCAGGTCAAAAGATTTTACGCGTACGAACCTTCCAAAATTCAGACCCTTGATTTTTTTTCAAGAGTTTCACTACGAGATTTTCCCCCATTGAACATTTTTAAACCATGTGCAGTAATTTCAAAAAGAAAAATCATTGCATCTCTGATTCTTCCTTCTGATTGTTATTTATCGTGTGTGTGTGTGGCAGCAACAGTGTCACGGGGTGGTTGGCAGGTCTTGTGTGTGGTGTTAGCCGGCTTGTGTAAGACTCCAGCACCGGTCCCCGCCCAGTTGCCCCGTGTTGCCGATCTGACGTGTAGTGTTTGTGTTTGTGTTTGGGCTTCCTTCTGTCGATCAATTTTCAGAGAGGGAGAGAGAGTATAGTGATAGGTGTGTTCCGTAGAGTGGGGTTGGGTGATGGTGATAGGGTGTTGGAAAGCTCTTGGTGGGATTGGTTGGTTAGGTTGCCAGGTTTCGTGCGGTCTTCCAGAGCTTCCAGCGACCAGAGTGACTGAGGAAGGACCGAGGCGCCTCTTATGTATAACCGGTGACTGTGGATATGTAACCTGGTCTCTCTCTCTCTCTCTCTCTCTCTGACAGTGACTCTGAAGAGGCGTTCAAGTCTCCGTGGTGTGTGAGAAAGAGGAGGAGGGCAGGGGGAGGACTGTCAGTGAGAACCCCGCCCCTTCCCCCCCTCCCCCTACTCCCATCATCCACCACTTCTACTACCTCCCCCTCCCCCCATCCTACTCACCACCCCCCAGCCGCTCCTACAGGTGAATGACCGTGGCCGTAGCGGGGCCGAGACACACACACACACACACATGGAGCTCCTTCCTTCCAAACACCTCAAACACCATCACTACCCTCCTTCAACGTTTAGCTCCCTCCTACAGCGACTTCTGCTGGTGTTGTGCCGGCTCTGTGTGTGTGTGTCAATCTTTTGTCGCTCCTCATTTTTATTGTCTCAAAAGAAGCCAAGAAGGAACAGAGATTGATCTGAGACTGACAGCAAAGATGGCGACAAAAGCCGGTAGATTGGGTTTCTCTCTCTCTCTCTCTCTCTCTCTCTCAGCCTTGCCCTCCTTTCTGTACACCGGCTCTCACTCTCTCTCTCTCTCCCCCTCCCTCCTCTCTCCCCTCCCTCCCTCTCTCCCTCACACCCTCCCTCCTAACCAATCATTATTTCGTCTGTATTATAGGAGTCGTTTACATAATATAATCCTCCTCAAATGTCGTGTCGTGTGACTCATTCTGGGGTGTCAGAGTGTGCAGGTGTTGGGTGTCCAGGTAACTACGTCATGATTGGTCAGATGGCTTGATTATTATTATTAATTTTATTTTATTATTATTTTTTTTTTGGGGGGGGTTGGGGGTAGGATGTCTCTCGTAACGTCCTACCCTGACTCACCTCACGGCTTACCTCCTGACCCACCTTTACCCACCTCCTAACCCACCTTTACCCAACTCCACCTTCTGCCAAACGACCCTTCTCCTTCCCTCTAACACACTTCCAAATAGCCCCCCCCTCCTCCTCTCCTTCTACCTCCCTCACTACTATCCGCCAACACAGGACCCGTCTGTCACTTAACCTCCTACGACACACGACTTCCTGGACTGGGCAACTCACCTAGGTACAAGTCCCTCCCTCCCTCCCTCTTAGTCTGTACGCTTGTCAGTTCAGGTGGTCCCGTTAGGCTACACACCGCCCTGTTGCCCCGGCGTTTATGGTGGAATAAGACGTCTAGAGGCCCTGAAGGTTACCACTAACTGGGGCTTTGTCTACCTTCTGCAGTAGTGAAGATGTGATCAACATTGAATTATTATTAATATGTGGAAGAAAACGATGATTATGATAAATGACGAAAATTATAATTATAACAATCTCGACGTGTTTGGGAATGAGTGTTGGACTGGTGGCTGGTATGTTGGGTGTTACACTGGCGCACGGAGGGACTTTGAGACCCATGAACATCTCCTGAGAGAGGTACTTAACTTTATGGTAACACACACACACACACACACACATATGACAACACAGGTGTCATAACAGGTGGAGAAGTGACCCCAGGGAGGGAGACACCTGTTCTAACGCCGCTCATCAACACAGGTGCCTCTGCCGTCCACTAGTCATAATCTTTTATAATTTGGTGGTGATATTTATATACCATAGTGATGATGATGGTCACCAGTCATTCATTATTGCCGGAGTTACTGCCGTGATTGCAAGATGTCTTTCTTAATACTGTAAACGGTTTGCAATTGCTGGAGGAATCGATACTGTCATGATTTCAAGAGTCTGGCTGGGTTATTTCTGCATGAACTACCGTGATTGCAACAAGACCTGCCTGCTTCTGTTGTCTCTGGGAACGGTTAGTTAGTCACTGCTTGAGGCGGCGCCGTGAAGTAGCTGCCGCCTCTCGTGTTTACACTCGGTTATAGCTTGAAGCACACCTGTCTGTCTGTCCGTTTGTTTGTTTACCTGGAGTAGAACTGTTATATTAACAGGTATTTCAAAAGTCGTATTCTATGAAGGTTGGGGGATTCATACGGTCATTCCAGCCTCCATTGCTCCCATTCCCCTTCATTCTCCATCCAGTCCCCTCCATCCTTCAGCAGTCCCCTCCATCCTACACCAGGCCCTCTCAGTCCCCTACCAGCCTCCACAATTTCCCTCCAGTCTCCATCAGTTCCCTCCATCACTTTTCTCCAACCTCCATCTAGTCTCCAACAGTCCCCACTAACGCCCAACAGTTCCCCAGCCCCTTCCAGCAAGCAGCACCGTGTTGTCTTCCCGCCCCTTGGGAGATGTTCGCGCGAGTCTTCAAGTTGTCTGGGTGTAAAGAGTGCGTCTAAGAGAGAGAGAGAGTGAGAGAGAGAGAGTATACAAAACGATAACCAGCATGACACACACACACACAAGAGCTGTCAGGGTCCACCAAACCAAGAAACATCCCCTGAGGCCCTGAGCAGATACCACTTCAGCTCCCAATACCAAAGAATTAAACAAAGGTCTCCCTCCCTCCCTCCCACACAACATTTTCCAAACAATACAAGTTCACAAGTACACCCTCATGACACACACACACACACACCACTGTTTCTGTTATTAATCTCACACAGCCGGCAACACACGGCTTTCACCTGGGGGAACGAGGAGGAGGAGGAGTGGGTGTAATCCGGAGATAGTCAACTACAGTGTTTTGCTTTGTAAATGAAACGAGATTGTTCTGTGTGTGCGCGCGTGTGTGTGTGTGTGTGTGTGTGTGTGACTATATCTGTGTGTGCACCTGTGTGGGGGGGCATCAGTAACCTCCCTCCAGCTAGAGAAGACGTCCGTGATGGCCCCACCCCGGAGAAAGTACAGTACGTGAGAGAAAGACGTACATTAGTTTGATGTTGATGTGTGTTCGTAGTTTTATCAGTAGGGGGGGGGGGTGAACCTTCCCAGCTGAGCAATACAGGTGGTCATTAATTAACCTGGGTAAGGTAATTAAGAGTTTACCTGTGTTATTAGGTATATTGGTTTACCTGTATGAGGTGACTTAATACTGAGAGGTGTTTATTGGTGTAATTAACGTGTAGGTGAAAGGTTTGATTAGGGAATATTTCATAATGATCTATTTAGTCTCAAGGTAATTACATTATTTTGTTAACTAACCTGAGATAACCTACACCCTTTATTTCACCTGGCTCCCTTTCTCCCATCCTTCCCCCTTCATCTTCTATCCTTCTGTCACCTACCCCTCTTCTTTCCCTCTCACCATTTCTCAATCTTCCTTCCCTCTCCCCTTCCTACCACCCGTTTCCCTCCTGTCTACTCTCTCCTCACCTCTACCCCTTTTCTCCTACCTCTCACCCCTCTCTCTCACCCTTCCCTCTCACCCTTCCCTCTCGACGTAGGTACACTTGTCGTGGTGTGTTACGATGTGGTCAGCTTGGAGGAGGAGTCTTGTTGGCCGCGTGTGTGTGTGTGTGTGTGAGAGAGAGAGAGAGAGAGAGAGAGAGAAAGAGAGAGAGAGAGAATCTTGGTCATAAAATAAACATAACTCTACAGGGTGACCAAAAAAAACCAAACATAGCCTTTGATATATAACCTTTAGAAACCTGGGTATTCTTTTTGTACCACCCTGTACCGTATATAACAGGAGTCGTTTATAAGTTATAATTTGGTCCAGTCTGTAGATATTGACTTGAGAGATTCCTGGAATAATGAGAAGAGGAAGTATAATGCCTGGGGAACTCTCTCTCTCTCTCTTTTTTCTTTCTTTCACTTTTTCACGTCTCTCTCTCTCTCTCTCTCTCTCTCTCTCTCTCTCTCTCTCTCTCTCTCTCTCTCTCTCTCTCTCTCTCTCTCTCTCCTACCTGATCACTTTAGCTCAGGTAAGGGAGATAAATTACCTTTTTAATTAATTTATCTCGTTTTATATATTTTTTTCTTATGTAAAGTAATTTGTCAAGAAGTGTTGGAGGCGGTTGATTGGAGAGCGTGGTGAGGGAGGAGAGAGAGAGAGAGAGAGAGAGAGAGAGAGAGAGATCAAAGGCTGGTAGGTGGAGGACAGAGGAGGAGGAGAGGCAGGTAAGACAATGCTAATCAAGTGTTAATTTACCTGGTGTGTTACATTGTGTAGTGAACAGGTTCTGTAAGTGAGCTGGCTCCCTGGCTCTCTTCCTGCCTGGCTCCCTCCCTGGCTCTCTCCCTCCCTGGCTCTCTCCCTCCCTGGCTCCCTCCCTGGCTCTCTCCCTCCCTGGCTCCCTATGTTCTCCACCAGACAAAGGAATAATTTGATTGTAATTTTGTGTTTGATGTAATTGGATTTTAGTGATTACACACACACACACACACACACACACACACACACACACTCTCACTCTCACGCACTCACTCTCACCACCACGGATCAGTATATATAGAGAGCGATGGGTAGGGGAGGTCAGGTAATCACTAATTGGTTAAGGTGTGTGCATGGTGGTCACAGGTGAGGTAGAAGGCCAGGTAATGTGGCCCAAGGAGGAGCTAATCTAGTTGGGGGGGGGAGGGTAAAGGAGTGGTGGAGGAGTAGGTTGGTGGTAATGGTGGAGGTAGTGTGTTGGTGGTAGTGGTGGAGGTAGTGGTGTTGGGGGAGTGTGTTGGAGGTAGTGGTGGGGGAGGAGGCTGTTTAATCACCAATGGGAGGGTCAGGTCAGGTCAGGTCAACAGATAAATGTGAAGAGACAGACTGACAGACACTGATGTATGTTATCTTTTTTTAGTGGTTTCGGGAGACGAAGATGGACAGGTGATGGGCTCTCTCTCTCTCTCTCTCTCTCTCTCTCTCTCTCGGCGTATATTAAACTATCCATCCATCCATCACACCTGTTCCAATAAGCTGTCTCCTATCATCTATCCAGGCTGCGACTAATTGGATGGAGATAGATGGATAGGCCTCTTTTTTCTACCTGATATAAAAGGTAATGATGAAACCCAATTAGACAGGTTATGATGTCAATTATGTTTTTAATTCACCTACACTAATTTGGGAAGGAAGGATCTATCATGACTGGTTCGAGTGTGTGGAGGTGTTGAGGGTGGTGGTGTGGGGTGTTGAAGGTGGTGGTGTGGGGTGTTGAAGGTGGTGGTGTGGGGTGTTGAAGGTGGTGGTGTGGGGTGTTGAGGGTGGTGGTGTGGGGTGTTGAGGGTGGTGGTGGATGGAGAGGGTGATCTTAGCTTAGGTGAGGAAAGTGAGTGTAGTTAGGAGGGAGAGTGAGTGTGGCCAGGTAGTGAAGACTGAAGCTGGCCTCTTGACTGCCATATGGTTGCCATTAGTGGTGGTTAGGGAAACTTTCGCAGGAGTTGTCACCCCCTTCAAGAGCTGTAGTTGTCACCCCCTCCAAGAGCTGTAGTTGTCACCCCCTCCAAGAGCTGTAGTTGTCACCCCTCCAAGAGCTGTCACCCCCTCCAAGAGCTGTAGTTGTCACCCCCTTCAAGAGCTGTAGTTGTCACCCCCTCCAAGAGCTGTAGTTGTCACCCCCCTTCAAGAGCTGTAGTTGTCACCCCCGTCAAGAGCTGTAGTTGTCACCCCCGTCAAGGTAATGGGTGATGTTACAGGCCGGTAGTATCGGGTGGTTATGATGATCGGATGTTAGAGTCACGGTTGACAGGCCAATTTAGTCGTTAGTGCCTCTGTTGTGGGCTGTATAATCCAGCTGTCAGGATATCACGGGGGAGGGGGGAGGATGGTGGGGGTTGGGTTAGGATAGGATTGGATTTGTCAGGATAGCTTAGGTTAGGCTGCATTAGGTTAGGATGGGTTAGGTTAGGTCAGGATAGGTTAAGTTATGATGGGTTGGGTTAGGTTAGACGTATTAAAACAGACAAACTCCATACCTTTAGTGATGTAATTCCTGACTCAGGCAATTATAATTATGTATTTTTTATAGAACTGTGTGTGAAATATTTTAATGGGTCCACCTCTCTTTTGGTTAATAGTGGCGCTGTGTATTGGATCATGGAGGCCATAGTTAATTATTGGCGCGCGTTATTATCTGTTGACAATAAAAGAGGCGTTTATTTTACGACTCATGGAATACCCGGTTTGTACAGTTAGTAGTTGTTGTTGGTGAATAAAATACCTGTTTGTGAGGTTTTGTATTGCTGTCATAAATACCGCGATGGTGTTATTGTTGTTGGTGGTGGTTTTTGTTATTTTATATGATGGAAAATTAAGTGGTTTTTATGTCATTGTCAAAATATTAATTAGTTTTTTTTTGTGATTTAATAGTTTTAAAAAATCTGAATGGAATTAAATCCTCGAGATGTTTGTTTACAATGGAGGGAATTTAATGCCAGTGAAAATTGGGAGATGTTTTGGGTTTTTTCTGTTTGGGATTTAATATCAGGGAAAAAATCTATCGCCGTTGTGTTAAAAGATGGCGATTTAATGCCGTTAATAATCCCAGTGTAGTGTTTATAAGAGAGTTAGTTACTTTAATCCCGTCGAAAAATCCCTCTGATAAGAAAATAAACCATATTATTTCATATCGTTAAAAATCCCAGTGTTAAAAGAAAATTAAATCCCAGCGATTAAGCGATAGAATACCATCAATACATCCCGGACCGCTGATAAAAAAAAATATTAATCTTTCATAAAAATCCTAGCGATATTTTACCCTTATAAAAATCCCTGCACAGTTGGTAAATCCTGTGTGGAATAAATCACCGGGTGGGAGTAGGTGGGGAGAGTGAGCGAGTCGTTGGGGTGTAATGGGGGGAGATTAATGGGTGTTGAGGTGCATATATCTGGCCTACAAGCGTAATAGTCGCGTTTACTGCCTCATATGTGGGGGAGAATGGCGATCGTGAAGAGGGGAGGATAGGGATGAAGGTGGAGGAGTGGTCACGGAGTAGTGGGGATAGAGTGGGGGGGGTGAGGTGGGGAGGAAGGAGAGGGGTGTGGCGATGGGGAGGAAGAGAAAGGGTGTGATGGGGAGGTAGGTGAGGGTTGGGGTATGGTGGGGGAAGGAAGGGGGGTGTTGTGAAGAGGGAGAGAGAAGGGGTGTATTTATGACAGGAGAGGAGAAGGAAGTAGGGATTTGTGGGAAGGAGACAGGTGTGAGAGGTTTTAAGGAGGGAGGGAAGTTAGGGATTAGGGACAAAAACATAGAGGGAGGGAGGGATGATGGAGGGTAAAAGGAAGATTAAGGAAGAGGGAAGCGAGTTTGGAAGTGACGGAGGGAGTTGGAAGAGAGAAAGACAGGGAAAATAAGTAAATGGGGAAGGGAAGGTGGATAAAAGAGAGAGAAAGAAGGGAGAGGTAAAGAGTGTGACCTGACATCTCTGCTTAATGGTAAGGTGGAGGTACCTCACACACACACAGACGCTGATCCAAGGAAAGTTCTATCGAGTGACTCAGAAGTTTGTCATCATTCTGTTAAGCGGCGTCAGATTTAAACTTTGGTAATGATAGTTCAGTCTCGTTCAATTTCCCATTTTTTTACGTTCTCTTTCCCTTCTTGTCTTCTATTATCGAAGGTTTTTATTTTACTACGTTGTTATTTTTCTACCTGACTTAATTTCTCCCCCTCCCCCTCTCACTCCATCACTCCCTCACCCCCTCCTCACCCACCCCCTTACTCCTCACCTCACCCCTCACTTCCTCATCCTCACCCCTCACCCACGGGGTAAACTGTGATAGTATCGGTATCTTTGCGCCTGACTTCACTGGAGCAGTAGTTGGGGAGCTTAAGAACATATACTAACTACTGTACATTATATAATTGGTTTGGATTATTTAAAATAGTTAGATGATACGGTAATTGAGAGTTAGTATGGTTTAGGGCCTATTAGGACTAAGAGTCTAATAGGACTGGGGCCCATTGCAACTCCACCCGTGTTTACCCGAGCGTCAGCGTCAGGATTTGTTGTTTATTTTCGCCCGGACCGTCCAGCTGACTGTGTTGTCGCTGAGTGGCCCCACGCGTCCACACACACACACACACACACACACACATTCTTTAGTGGTGGGGGGGGGGGTATAGTGGAAGTGACGGATAGTTATCATATTTACCATGAAATGTTATTTTCTCGGGAAAAATCCATATTTAAGGAAATTCTGATTGTGTGTGTGGGGGGAGGGGGCACTTTGATATCTGGGGAGTTGCTGTAGTTGTAGGAGGAGGCGAGGGTATAGGTGGTGGTGGTGTCAGGTGTAAGGGCGGGGAAGGGAGAGATCGGGGTGGTCACCTGATAGATTAGTGTAGGGGAGGTGGAGAGGGGAGTTAGGATATGACCCACAGTTTCTGGGTGTGGGTTGGGGTGCATATGGTTCTGGATGGGAGAGAGGAGCGGATAGTATGGTGGGTTGGAGGTAGTAGTGGTACAGTGGCTAGTGGCATAGACTAGTGCTAATTAGTAGTAGTAGGAGGAGTGGTAGTAGTAGGTGTGAGGGTAATAGCAGTTGTAGACGGAATAGTAGTAATGGTAATAGCAATAGTAGTAGTTGAAGTAATAGTTATAATTAAAGTAGAAGTAGTAACAGAGGTGAAGCGAATAGATGGGATGGTCAGGGATGGTCAGGGGGTCAGGGATGGTAAGGACTATGGTGAAGGGACAGGTTATGATGGTCAACGATAATTGGAAGGGGATGTCGGTGGTTTGGGGGGGGGTAGCTGTTGGATAACAAGATGTTGAGGGGAGGGGAGACCTGGTGGTGGTTAAAGGGTGGAAACGAGGAGAGAGAGAGAGAGAGAGAGAGGAGTGAGCTGAGATGAAGGGAGTTAGTTCAGGGTACACACACACACACACACACACCACCTGCTTCTCGTCAGACCTTAATGGTTATACTGTGTGTTAGGTTGGGGTCTATTAGGACGGGGCCCAACACTGTGTAGGCCCCGGTACTGCCTGAAATTTCACTCCTTACATAGTGTTCTGACCATGACACTAAGTAAAAGAAGTGGAGGTCTTGTCATTAACCAAAGTGGGCGAGGAGGTGTTACCCAATTAAGGTCACTGCGTCGTTACTACACACTGTACTTTGCCTCACCCCCTGTGCCACTAAACCCCTGTGCCACCCACCTCTGTCTCACTCCCCTGTGCCACCCACCATCCCGTCACTCACCTCAGCCACCCACTGTTGTGCCACCCACCCCCTACCCAATTCACCCCCTCTGTGCTACTACCTCCACCCATTCTGTCACTCACCCCTGAGCACCCACCTCAGGCCACCCACTCTCTGCCACTCACCAAGTGATTTGTCACCTTGTTCTTTCATTTATGTGTTGTGACAGTCACTTGGTCTTCAAGGTGGAGCAAGCTGATGGAAGGAAGTGTTTCAGAGGGTGGTGAGGGCGGTGAGGGAGGGTGCAGGAGTGGTGGTGAGGGAGGGTGGTGAGTCGTGGTGAGCGAGGGTGGTGAGGGGTAGCGAGGGAGGGTGGTGAGTGGTGGCGAGGGAGGGTGGTGAGTGGTGGTGAGAGAGGGTGGTGAGGGGTAGCGAGGGAGGGTGGTGAGTGGTGGTGAGAGAGAAATGTGATAGTGGTGATGGTGTTGCTAGTGAATTTAATGGTGATGGAGTTGATGAGTAGTGACAGTAGTGGTGGTGATGGTCTGATGGTGACAATGGTGGTGATGAATGAGTGATAGTGGTAATAGTGACAAGACTCAGTAGTTGCTAGGGGAGAGGAGGCACAACACAGGAGATGGACCACAACATGCGCCATCTTCAAAAGGTCATTTATTTATATCACGCTCACCTCCCAACACACCACGACCACCACCACCACCCTTCCCTTCTGTCCCGCCCGTCTCTTCTGTCCCACCCTTCCCGTCTGTCCCACCCGTCCCGTCTGTCCCACCCGTCCCTTCTGTCTCACTAACGTAAGACAGGTTATCGTGTTTACGTTACTGGTATCACTCCACAGCCGTTCATTGTAGCCTTTGGAGATAACTCAGTCTGTTTGTTTACGTCTTGTACTCACCTGGGCTTGGAATACCCCCTCAGTCATCCGCTCCTGTTGACGAGTTGAATTAAATACCTGTAAAGTTTAAATGTCAGATCACCTGGAGAGTAGGGCACCTAACCTAACCTAACCTAACGTAACCTAATCTAACCTAACCATTAAACTTGAGACTATGAGGATTGGTTTTTTTTTGGGGGGGGGAGCCTTTGATTTGGGGACACTATATGGGACTACATAGGATTAGGCTCCAATCCCAATGACTGAGCCACACTTGCCGACCGTCAGGAGATGAGCCATTACTACTGACGAAGGGTGACGGAAGGAAGGAAAAAATGTCGACCCGTATAAATGATGTCTTGAGTGTTGAGCTGTTCAGTTCTTCAGGTCATGTTTCTTGTTATTGATAGTAAGTGTGTGTGTGTGTGGGGGAATTCTTGCTTGTGTAGTGTATCATGCCTGGTGTTGTGGTGGTGTGGTACAGGTTGTGTCGTCTGGTAGTGTGTGTTGACTGGTGCTTCAAGGTGTTTTGGTTCAATTTGTGTTAACTAGCCAGGTGTAGTGGTTATGTCTCCTCTTTACTGTGTGTCGTCAGAAGGTGTTGTGGTGTAGCTAACGTCACCATGGGCTTTGTGTATCCTGTGTACTCTTGTGTAATTAGCAGGTGGTGTGGTTGTGTATCTCTCTCTCTCTCTCTCTCTCTCTCTCTCTCTGAACTGTTCCCTACACGTCTGGGGGGAGATAGAGGGGGAGGTAAGGGGAGGGGGTGATGGTGCCAGGAGTCTCCCCCCACCACACACACCCCGCGGTTGGTGACGATGTGTTGACCACCTGTTCTGCTTTCACCTTTGATTGCTGTACTTTTTCTTCCTGTATGGCAGTGAGTGAAAGTGGTGAGGGAGGGAGAGAGAGTGTGTTTTTTTCTTCCTTCTTATCTTCTCTTCCCTCTCTCTCTCTCTCTCTCTCTCTCTCTCTCTCTCTCTCTCTCTCTCACACACACACACACACACACCACCTCGGACACTTGGACATAAGCTGGAGCATCTGTTTCCATTTGTGTGTGTTGTGGATTGACCAGCTTCCTCGCATGGGAAGGAAGGAAGGAAGGAAGGAAGGGAGGGAGGAAGGGGGAGATAGAAGGCCGTCTCTTTCCCCAGGTGGTAATAAATTAGCACAGGTGTCAAAATTCCTAACTCTCTCTCTCCTTACCTCTCCCTCCTTGACCCTCAAATAAATGATGCCAGATATTACCCCCAAAATGACCAGGAAATATTGTCTTTACTTACGAATTGGACGATAGCTCCGTACCCCTAACCTAACTCTAACCTAACTCTAACCTAACTCTAACCATCAGCTACGATAACTGTCCGATGTCGTAAACTTTTTTTAACTTTCGTATCGATTTTATTTTTATTTTTCACCTGGCTGGAGAGAGAGAGAGAGAGAGAGAGAGCTGTTGACGATACATGGGGTGAATAATTCGGTGTAAATATTGTGAACGTGAGGCAGCATAACACTAGAGGAGTGGGGAGGTGAGGAGGGGGGGGCTGGCTGAGGGAAGGTAGGGGAAGAGGGGGGGCTGGAGGGGGGAAGGGGCGAGAGGGAACAAAGAAGACAAAACAACCTCACTAACCTAACCTAACCTAACCTATCCTAACCTAACCTGAACCCCCAATTAGTGTTAAGGTATTTCAGCCGCAGGGGTTCTAATCATCAGGTGATCCACATTGGTCTCATGGGGTTAAATGGGTACGAGAGGTATTTTTTCTTCTTTATACCGTTGTTACTTTTAGGGTCAGGTTACCTGTGGAGGTAAGTTAATTAATTCAGGTTGGGAATGTTACCCACATGACACCATGGCAACACTGGCTGGGTAAATATTGTGTGACCAGCCGCTCCTCTCCCCCTCTTATCTCTCTTTTTCTCTCTCTCTCTCTCTCTCTTTCTCTCTCTATCTTTCTCTCTCTCTCTCTCTCTCTCTCTTTCTCTCTCTCTCTCTCTCTCTCTCTCTCTCTCTCTCTCTCTCTCTCTCTTTCTCTCTCTCTCAGCGTGAATAGTAAGTTCTGTACTCGCTTTATACACATTATTATAGAGACAAGGTTAAAAAGGAGTTGTGTTTGTGTGTGTGTGTGTGTGTGTGTGTGTTACAGTATACAGGTTGAGTCTCTACGGTAAACACTCAACACCGGAAGGGAAGAGCATGATAACGGGACAACAGTGAGAGGTTATGGTCGTGGTACAGTGGGGGTTGTGGTACAGTGGGGGTTGTGGTACAGTGGGGGTTGTGGTACAGTGGGGGTTGAGCGGCACCAGGCGAGGGGTCAATTTAGGTATCGTTGTTATGAGCCAGTCATTGGTCACGCTACAGGAGTGAGTCGCTGAAGATGAGTCAGAGTGAGTCACCCCCGCCGCCACCACTACACCTGGTCACTGCCTCTCACTACCACCCCACACACTCAGAGACCAGGTGGTGGTGGTGGTGGCGGCGCACGTGGCAGCTGGTAACGGGAGGCAGCGTGCCGGGGCAGATGGTCGTGGTTTATGGCAACAGATGGCTCTAGTAATGACATGGAGTAAATGGTTTGGAAACAGCTGGTGCTAGAAGTAAGTGGACCATAGGCACTCATAGGTGGACCATAGGCATTCATATCACTTATCTCAACAAAATGAAACCAAAAAAATGCTTCACCCAAACGTTTAATCGTATCATGGAATCGGGCGTCTCTCCTCACCAGGTAACTTGATCCCGACAGGTGTACTGATTACAATGAACTCTTGTTATGATGTCATGTTGAGGGTCCGTCCGCTTTGACAAGATCCCGACGACGTCACATGAATTCTGGAAAACCACATTAGGAGGAAGAGGAGGAGGTGGGTGGTGGAGGACGAGGAGGAGAAGGAGGTGGGTGGTGGAAGACGAGGAGGAAGAGAAGGAGGTGGGTGGTGGAAGACGAGGAGGAGGGGTAGATGGGGGGATGAAGGAGGAAGAGGAGGTATGAGACGTGTGGTGAATAATGGAGAGCACTGTACCCTGATGAAGCATTGTGGTGGTGTGATGAAGGACGCTAGAATTATATCAGCATTGTGGTTAACAGGAGAACAGCGTTGAGGAAAGACAGGGTAAAGTATGTATGTGTGTGTGTGTGTGTGTGGGTGTGGGTTAGGTTAGGTTAGGTTAGGTTAAAAATATGATTTCTCCTCCCCTACACCCTTCCTCTCCCTTACACCCCTTCTCCTCTCTCCCCCCACCAACCGTCCCCCCACCAACCGTCCCCCACCACCCTTCCTCTCCCCTACACCCCTCTCCCCCACCCCTCCTTTCCCCTAACCTGAGGTCCTGTATCCACCTCCTGGTACAGAAGTTAACAGCATTACCCAACTCATCAGGAGACTCATCAGTATTGTGAACGAGTTAAAGTAATTGTCATTGTTATGGTGGCGTCTGGTTCCTCTCCCTCCTTGGTATATTGATTTAATTATTATTGTTGTGTGTTTTTTTATTTATTTTTAATGTTTGGCGTTTGAGAGAGAGAGAGAGAGAGAGAGAGATATGGACTCACTGCCTAGGTTGAGTGGTAGTTGTGTGGGATTATGATGGACAGAATCGATCCGAAGTACATTGCATTTTCATAACTCCATCTATACCGAAGGGTCTGGTGGGTTATGGTGGATGGTGGGTTATGGTGGGTGGAGGGTTATGGTGGATGGTGGGTTAAGGTGGGTGGAGGGTTAAGGTGGGTGGAGGGTTATGGTGGGTGGAAGGTTATGGTGGGTGGTGGTTTAAGGTGTGTTTGTATGTGTGTGTGTCTGTATATACATGTGTGTATATCTGTGTGTGCGTTTGTACAATTATTTGGCCAATTTACGATACAGGTGAGGTTAGGCTCAGGTTAGGCTTAGGTTAGGTTAGTCTTATTGTAGGTGAAGGGTGAGCGATGTTCTCCAGGCTGTGATAGTCTTTGCTTCCACTGGTGGGGAGATGGGGAGCAGACCACTGGTGGGGAGATGGGGAGCAGACCACTGGTGGGGAGATGGGGAGCAGACCACTGGTGGGGAGATGGGGAGCAGACCACTGGTGGGGAGATGGGGAGCAGACCGTATTAGGTATTAAAGCCCATATGGTGCCAAGGTCCTGTGGTCTTCCTGGGGCCATGGTCGGGAAGTGTGTTAGTGTGTCTGTCTGTCTGTCTGTCTTTTTCTGTCTGTCTCATTCTTAATCTGTCTCTTTCTTTCTGTTTAATTTGTTCGTTTGTTTCGTTGTATATAGTAAGGTGAGGGGTCAGGTCAGGTCAGGTCGTCTCGTCATTGTATCCCTCGTCAGTAGATTAAAATGTCATGTTAATTAGACCTTATCTTCCTGGGTTTCCGGGATATTTTTTATCTTTTATTTCCTTTATTTTGTTCCCATTGTATTTTGTTCATTGTTTTTTATTTATTTTCTTTTTTAAATTTTATGTTAATTTATTTATTTTTTTATTTTTATCTTTATTTTATTTATTAGAGGAGAAAGACCTTGTTTACTCCTCCTCCCTCCTCCTCCTCCCTCCTCCTCCTCCTCCTCCCTCCTGCCCCCCCTTCCTCCCCCTCCAGATGGTATAATGTCCCAGTCCTTTTCCTACATTTTGAGCACACTCACACACACACACACACACACACCACACACACACACTCACACACACACACACACTCACACACACTCACACACTCACACACACACACACAGGCACGTTAACTCGCGTGTCGTCCATAAGCACTTGGTGTCTTGTTCCTCCCACACTCATCCAAGACACTCACATTAATCTGTTGCCGCCCACACATACACACACACGGACGTATATACATAAATGCGCACGTGCATACACACTCCAGCACGCACATATGCACACACACGCACAGATACACATGTACACACGCACATACACACACATGTACGCACGCACATACATACGCAAACATACACACACACACACACACACACATAACCACCCTCACTTACTCTTATGAAAATATTCTGTTTATGCTTATTTTCCATGGCGTAAATGCCAGGTCAAGGCTCTTGTTGACACACACATGCTTCAGTCCTCTTACTGTATTTGTATGTCCTTATTTTAACCCCGTGTGTACGCGCGCGGGCACACACACACACACACACACACACACAACCCTTGATCTACCCGTCATACGATGCAGCTGGATGGGAGGAGGGAGGCGGAGGTGGAGGACTGGAGCCAGGGACAATGTGGGATGATGTAACCAAATATTATCATGATTGTGGAGCCCCCATCAAACATCTCCCCCTCCCCACCCCCACTAGGTCCTCCTTTACAATGGGGGGTTGGGGGTGAGGAAAGGGGTGTGTGTGTGTGTGTGTGTGTGTGTGCGTGTGCTGGAGAGTGACAAGCCGCAGTGCCTCTAGAGTTCAAGTTCTAAAGTTGGTTGGTGACAAAACGCGACGTTAGTTGTGGCTATTCCTGGAGCTGTTACTACTGGAAGAGGGAGGGGGGGGGGCGTAGTGGGCGTAAGTGGTAGTAGTTCTGGGGGTCAGGGTAATTTGAAGTGGCAGCGTCAATAAGGGTTAGTTTTACACAGCATGGGGGTATAGTCACAGGTTTGGGTACGGTTAGGAGGGTTAGGATAGGTGGGGGGAGGACTAGTGGCTAGGGTAGGGTAGAATAAGTGGTGGGATAGGTGGTGGTTAGGGTAGGGGTAGGTGGTGGTTAGGGTAGGGTAGGTGGGGAGGGCAGAGGGACGGATTTTGTTGTTGGTGGTTGTTGTAGCTCGAAGGTCGTTCACCCAGGAGGAGGAGGAGGAGGAGGTTGAGGTGATGATTATATGCATCTACGCCGTGGCCAGTCTATACCATGAGCCACCGTCTCTATCACCAATTAGAAGGCGTTGTTCTCTCTCTCTCTCTCTCTCTCACCAGGTCGTGTGTTCAGTGAGGCGAAGGATTAATATCTAAGTTGGCGTCTGTTGGCCACATTTAACGTTGGGATTCATTACACCTCGAGATGAATCAATAGAGTCAGTCAGTGAAGAGAAATGGTGTCACGTAGAGCCAAGCCAAGAGCACCACGAACGATTTATATACTTGAAGCTCCTGCGGCCAAGAGTCTCCTGCAGGGTTTAAATGAGAGGGATTAAGATAAGGGCGAGCGGTGTACCAGAGCCGTTGGGGGACGATAATGGCCGGCGAGATCTTCCTTTGTCGGCAATAACAGAACGATGCTATTCTCTTTCTCTCTCTCTTCTCTTTCTGTGTCTTGGTTTTCCTGACCGGGGGGGAGGGGGATGTCCAGAGTCCTATTTGTAGATTAGGATCTCCAGGGACTCTTAAAGGTAGGTAGGATCTTGATCATCCTATAGATATTGTGGTTACTTGGGCTCCCTAGGACTCTGGATGCTCCTCCTTAAATCTTTTAAAGGATCATTGGAACCCATTGAGCTCTGTGAGATTTGAGGGCTCCTGTAACCCCCCGGTGTTCGTTGAGCGTTGGGAGGGTAGTTTAAGCTCCCCTTCGTTGTTTGGTAGATAAGAATGCGTTCATTTTACCCCGAAGTATGGAAGCCCCCTGAGCCTCAACACAGACCCCTCCCCAACACCTCTGGAGCCTCAACACAGCCCCCCCTACACCTCCGGAGCCTCCAAACAGACTCAAGCAATGGGTTGGTTAACAAGTTCTCTCTGAGTCACTTGAGCGACCATTACAGACTCGGGATGGGAGTTTGTAAACACTTAAACCATTACGTGGTTATTGCGTTAGGCGTTTGGAAATAATAATAATAATCTCTCGCTGAAGGTAAACGTTGAGTGTGTTCTCTCCTGCAAGTGCGTTAGTAGTTAGTGATAATACCAGGTGGATTAGAGAGATTATTGTAGGTTGTAGTCACTGGAAATTGCGTGGATTAACATGAGGATTAACCCCTTAATCTAATCTGACGTAGCCCAACCTAACGCTAACCTAACCCTAATCTAACACTAGCCAAACCCAACCTAACACTAACTTAACATTAACCTAACACTAGCCCAACCCAACCCAGCTTACCCTAATCTAACCTAACCTAACGATTAACCTGATGAAAATAATACTAACAGTTAAAACAATGATATTACATGTGAGGAGAGGAGCGAGGCCCTTAGATCAATAACTGGTGTTCCTCCAAGAGACTAACTAACTGGACCAAACCCCCACGGCTGATAGGGTCTCTTCTACTGGAGGGGAATAGACCTGGCTGCTTGGGGGTGGTGGTGGGGGTGATGGTGGTGTTGGTGGGGGTAATGGTGGTGTTGGTGGGGGTGATGGTGGTGTTGGTGGGGGTGATGGTGGTGTCGCTGTTCTTAGGGGCAGTATGGCGGGAGGAGAGGGAAGGAAGGACACACAGTTGCGGGAGATAAGGGAGAACGGGTTAACTTGTGCTGCGTCTAGAATGAACAAAGGGAACAACGAGGTCGACCAGCAGCAGGACCCGTTGGGCTGGGGAGGTCGTGAGGCACATGACTGGTAGAGCTACTCGAGGTTTTAAACATCTAAATGTCAAAAGATAAACGTGTGTGTGTGTGTGTGGAGGTGTTCTTGTGGAGTTTTGAGGTGTGTGTGCTGTGGTGTGGGGATGTATATATGGATGTCTAGGTGTGTGTGTAGGGTGTGTGTGTGTGTGTATGTATGTATGTATATTTTGTGTGTACATGTGTGTACCGCCCAGTCCACACCACACTACCGTCACAGCCACCACTACCGACGCAGCCTGCCACATTTACCGCATAAATGAAATTCCGCTAGCGGTGTATTGTCGCCGATAAGACAATAAATAGGGAATTTAGGCGGCAGTGACGGGCCAATATTGGTCGGGAGTCGCGTTCACCGCCACGGCTCTCTGGGTCCCCATTCCCTTCCCCTCGATTTCCATTTCCCTGGTTTGGCTTCACTCTCTGAGGAGGCCAACACAATGGTGCCTCTGTTTGGTGCCTCTTATAGCGAGAGATGATGAGTTCTTACACCACATGCAGTACACACACTTACAGTACACAAGCATACAGTACACACACACACACACATAGCACATACACACACACACATAGCACATAGCACATACACACACACACATACACACACACCATGAACGTGTAAGGCTAGGTTTGGGTTGCCTCACAGGACAAATAAACACAGATATTCAGTGCCCGGGTCTGGAAATTCACAGGGCTGTATCTCGTCCCACAAGTGTCACACTTTTCAAGTTTATTCCGCCGGCCGTCTGTTGCAGCACTAAAAACTTTGATACGATACTGGTGAATGTATGTCTGTGTTTTTTGTTGTTGTCTGGATTGAATTTTGTGGGTTTTTTTGTGATCTATTTTTTTATTTTTTATTTAATTTATTTTCTTTCTTTTTGCAGGTGAGTTGTGTAAGGAGAGGAAGAGGTGGATGTAGTCTCAGGTGTTGTTAATTAGTTTGACACCTGCCTGATGCCTTCGCTGGTGTACTATGTATTTTGGCTACCTGGCTGGCGACCTACCTGGCTGGCTACCTACCTGGCTTGCTGTTATAGTAACTGGCTTACTAATTAAGGTAGGTTTGTACTCTGTGAAAATAAATTTTATGAATAAACTTTTTACTCGAATAACTTTTTTAGGGGCATAATTTTCATCGCCTCGCCTAGTAAATATCTCTTGCCCACTGCTAGTACCACGTATCTCTTGCCCACTGCTAGTACCACGTGTCTCTTGCCCACTGCTAGTACCACGTGTCTCTTGCCCACTGCTAAGTACCACGTGTCTCTTGCTCACTGCTAAGTACCACGTGTCTCTTGCCCACTGCTAGTACCACGTGTCTCTTGCCCACTGCTAGTACCACATGTAGTTAGTTTTGAGCTTGTCGGAACATGACTTATTCAGGAGTAAGGAGTAGTAGTGAGGAGGAGGTAGAAGAGATAGGGAGGAGGAGAAAGAAGGAAGAGGAGTAAGGAGAAAGAGGAGGAGGAGTAATAAAGGGGGAAGAAGGATGAGAGGAGGAGCAAGGGAAAGGAGGAGGACGGAGGAGGAGTAAAGAGGAAGAAGTAAGAGAGGAAAAGTAAGGAGGAGCGTTGAGCTGAAAACTACCAGAGAATTAAGAGGCGTTGTAGTACAAAGTTTGTAATGGAACTCGAGTGTGTGTGAGTGAGTGTAAGTGTGAGTTAGTGTGTGAGTGTGAGTGAGTGAGTTGGAGTGAGTTTGCTGTCCACATATATACCAGAGTTTGTAATTAGTTGAGCTGTATTGGAATTTGTTTGTTTAGGCAGTTAGTTAATATTTCATAAACGTATTTGTTTTTTGTTTTATTAGACAACAACAACAAAAAGGGTTGAATATTAGTGTTTTAATTACGGGTGACGTCGAGTGTGTGTGTGTGTGTGTGTTGAGGATCATTAAAGAGGCTTATTATATTTAGATAAGACATTTGAGCTGTTAGGAAAACACTATTAAGTGATGTGGTGTGTGTGTGTGTGTGTGTGTGTGTGTGTGTGTGTGTGAAGACAGTCACGGGCTACAGTGAACACACAGCCGTCCCAACATGGCACTTTGGGGAATATTTAAGATGGAGTGTGCAAACGGCGCCTATGTTTCACGCCTAGGAGGTGTTGGGGAGGTGCTGAGATGGGGTGGGGAGGAGGTGCTGCTGGGGTGGGGTGGAGCTGGAGGGGAGGGACGTGTTGTGCCTGAGTAAGGTGGTGAGCTGGGACGGGGTGTGAGGAGGTGCTCAACTGTTGTGGGGTGTGGCGGGGCGCTGCTTAACTTCGTGGGGAGAGGAGGGGCAGAGTGTAGGTGCAGGAGGGCAAGATTATGTTGAAAAAAAGAGGACGGAGAAGAAATGTTTTGGGGTGACTGTGTGTGTGTGTGTGTGTGTGTGTGTGTGTGTGTACTGAATTTACTGACTGATAGGGACGTGGCTGGAGTGGGTGAGGGACTTGGTGAGACGTAGAGGCGAAGGGAGGGAGAGTGGGAGGAAGAGTTGGTAGGAGGAAGAGGGGTGGTAGGAGGAAGAGGGTAGGAGGAAGAGGGTTGTGGGAGGAGGATCGACGTTCATCCTTCAGAGGCGCAAACACCCGAGATCCTGCCATTGTGTGAGTAACCCGGTGCTGCTACGACATACCTGTGTTTGTTGATGATTTATGAGGTAGACACGTCCGGGAGGGAGGAGGGGGGGGGGAGGTCCGCCTTGACTCGCCCGAGGAGGACCTTGATGGAGTAAAGTGATCGAGTTACCGTGTAAGGCGTTAGTATGTGAAGGGGACGGCAGGTAACTCTAGATAAGAGGAATAGGAAGAGAGATTAAGGAGGAGGAATAGAAGGGGAGGAAAAAAGAAAGAAATGAAGGAAGATAAATAAAGAAAAAGATAGAAAGGAAGGAATGGGAAAAAACAATATATATATAGTTTGTGTGTTTGTGAACTTTTATTATTTTTGTTGTTGTATTTAGCGGTGATGAATGTGTTGTACGCTGGACCGTGATGAGAATTGGTCGTTGGATGGTTAGGGAAATGGATTTTTAAATATTGAAGAATTATAGACACAGATAGATAAGTAGACAGAATGCGGGAGAGAGAGAATTGAGATCAAGGAGAAGTGAAACTCAGAGAGAGAGAGAGAGAGAGAGAGAGAGAGAGAGAGAGAGAGAGAGAGAGAGAGTCTCTGGTGACCGGAGACACGCCTTGGAAAATGTCACTCCACACACACACCAGCAGGAGCCTCCACTATCACCTACCTACATCACCAGTAGGAATCAACAGCCAGTCGCCTTCCACTGTCCTTATTGGGATGTTGGGACGGAGGAGGAGGAGAAGGATGGAAATAAACAAGAAGAAGAGAAGGACGTGGGTAAGGTGATGGAACAGGAGGAGGATGTAAGGAACGAAGAAAAGGGAGTGGATAAGGAGGATGAAGTGAAGGATGTGGTAGAGAAGGTAGAAGGAGGAGGATGGAGGTGAGGGGGAACGCTAGTAAGAGAGGGGCAGGTGGTATCAACATAACCTAACCTTGTGTTGCCTTTCACCTGTGTTCAATGACCTCATACTGGCTGTCACCTCCTCCTCCTCCTCCTCCTCCTCCTCCTCTTCCTCCTCCTCCCTCCTCCTCCTACTACTACTAATATTTCTTGTCACTTTCTCCATCCATTACTTCTTCTCCTCCTCCTCCACTTTGTTCTTCGTCCTCCTTTACCCATTTCTCTCTCTCTCTCACTCTCACACACAATCATTTTTTGTCTTTTTTATTATTTCTATTGTTGTCTTTCTCCCTCATTCTTCTCCCTCATTCTTGTGTTGTGAGTGAGAGGGATCACGTGTTGAGCGGCTGATCACCACCAACACCCACTACCGTGTCACCACCACCTCACCATCACCTCACTATCACCCCAACACACCCACTACCGTGTCACCACCACCTCACCATCACCACCACCTCACGATCACCACCACTATCACCACCAACACCCACTACCGTGTCACCACCACCTCACCACTACCGTTCGTTGGCACCTTACGAGGCTGTTCCGTTGTTCACTCCTGGAGACGTGTGTATTGTCGTTTTCCTCGTCATCAAATATGGTTGTGCATCGTCGTCTTGTCATCATTGATTGTCTCGACGTAAAGAGTCATCATTATATTCATTCCTTCCTTCATCGTCATTATCATCATCATCGTCATCGTCATTAGTGAAAAGGCGGTAGATATTTCCCAGAGATTCAGTTTTGTCTTAGGGTGAGACAAGAAAAAATTCTCTCTCTCTCTCTCTCTCTCTCTCTCTCTCTCTCTCTCTCTCTCTCTCTCTCTCTCGTGTCTTAACCATGAACTGAACACTATAAACGAATCATTAAACCAAACTATTAAGTAAACATTGCCTTACAAGGAACACCTCTATTCTCAACACTTAACTTAACCTTTAGTTCACACTCCGGTAAAGTTATTTAGTTTTAATGTCCAGAAATTGTTATATAATTGTTAAATAAGAGAGGCAGTGGTTCAGCTTTCACACAGATCCTAGAGTGAAGGTCATCAGGCTTGTCTCTCCTCAAACCTAAATATAAACACTCTGATTCTTTTGTGTGTTGTATAAAGGATTCAATGATTCGTGTGGTGGCTGTGTGTCTCGTTTATAAATGATGTGAATGGTGATGTTACTCTCGTGTCACCTGAAGATTAATCACCCTTATGCTATCTGTGGGGAGGGTGGGAGGGAGGGAGGTTAGAGTAGAGTAGTTAATCTTTATGTGAACTAAAATACATCAAGAGAAACGAATAGTGTATTTAATTGTTGATATTAATTCATCATAATATAAGAACACAATTGTCTCACCTGTAATAAGATAATACAGGTAAATATAACATTTTCATGAGTATAAAAACCTAACCATTACTATTCATTTTTTGTTAAACTGGCATTAAAGGTTAAAAGAATAATCAGGGGTCTTGATGTTGGACAAGGACAACTTAAGTCTTAACCCAAACTGAGGAACACGTTGAGGGGAGACAAGAGGCGGCTCCTCAAGTTCTTACTCAGTTCTCAGCGGCGGGGAAAGTTTGGAGGCGGGCGGGAGACGGACACACTCCATTGGCTGCCGTAACTCTTCGCTGCCGCCTTACACAACCATCCCATCCTCGACCCCAACCCGCGGCGGCACAGAGGAGAACATCCCGTGAGGCGGATCTGTGTCGTGGCTGCAGGTTAGGTGAATTAAGTTGGAGTGTAAGAAAAGGAGGAGATGAAAGGAATGAAAAAAGAAGGAAAGAAACTGGCTGAAAAAGTGTGATTGGAAGGTTGGAAGGCAGGCGGGAACTCGAAAGGGACTTAGGAAGAGTCGCTTCTTTCGTTAATTAACTGGACTTATCACCTCATATCTCTGGCTCTTGGACGGTATGAACGTCTGTGCACGAGTTCTCAGAAACTAACTCGTATCGCAGCGGACTCAAGTGGGCGAGCAACAAGAATGTGTTCCTCCTGAGAGAGAATATTCCGCGGCGGTGTTCGTCGGAGCTTCAGTAATTGTGTTTATCGCTACAGTAATGCCGGCGAACGTCACTGAGGTGCTGCAGCCACTCTACTAATGTGTTGTAGTGTCTGTGTGCCAGTCAAACAGCCCAGTCAACCAGTCAAAGGTACTCGAGGAAACCTGCAACAGTTTCCTGGGAGGCGAGGTTGTTTCCCTGCCGCTGATGGGGATAATACCTCTCAGACGACGCCCGATATATTCCTTAATGCAGCTGGTATGTGCGCCAGACGAAGCGTTTTGTGAGAGAGAGAGAGAGAGAGCGCGCCTTGATATTATTGTGGTCTGGCCGATGCTTGGCGGTGCAATGTTTATAAGCGTTACCGCCACCAACTCACGACTCTTCCTCCATCTCCTCTTCCACCTTCGCTCAATTGGCACTCCATTGCAAGGCCCTGATGCTGTGTTGTTGGTAGTAAATGACTGGTACACGGGCCAGGCCTGTTGCCGAGTGGGAGGGAACTGGGGGAGTGTGTGAGAGAGTGGGAGGGAACTGGGGGAGTGTGTGAGAGAGTGGGAGGGAACTGGGGAGTGTGTGAATGTGGAAAGGGACTGGTGTGGAAAGGAAGTGTGTGTTGTATCAATGGGTGGAACATAACAGGAGCATGTGAAGGAATTCAGGGTTGTGGGAAGAAGAGGAAGGAATAAGGGAATGGGATAAAGTTGTGGTGAGGAGGGGATAGGTGTGGTTGGGGAGGCATAACTTTACTCCTTAAGTCCCTGTGAGTCCCCATCCTTTCTTCCCCCTTCCGTCTAATCCACATTCCTCCCCACCTCCCATTTACTAGATGATCACCCCCCATCATCTCCCAACAACTGTTGGGTCTCCAGGCATCTCCTTCCTCCCCGGGTTTCCCCTCCCCACCAGCTGTCAGATCTCATGGCCTCCCCTTCCAACCCCTCCTCCCATGTCCCCCACTCCGCCACGGTCCCCCCACTTCTCCCCTGTCCCCCGCTACCCCATCTGCCCCCTCACCCCAGCCTTTGACAAATCCCAGGAGCTTGTGCTGAGCGTGTTGACGAGCGGCAAACAAGTGCCTGGCTCACACTGATTACGGCTGGCACAGAGTCCGGCTTTACGGCTGACGGTATGGAATCCGGCTCTCTAGGTATGAAAATGGCTCTACTAACAAGAAACCCGGCTTTACGATTACGGAATCCGGCTCAGTTGGTATGAAAATCAACTCTACGGATTCGGCTCTTTGTGTCTCAAGCCGATCATCAGGTATATTGAATAGGAGAATTAAATTAAACAGATGAAATATTAATGTTATGTTTGTTACGTTATTATAAAGAGTTGATATGTGAAGTGGCTTAGTGGAGTACAGTAGTCGCCTTCCGCCCTAAGAGGCACTGGTTCGCTCCTCCCTTGTCCAATCAGCTGTGACTAAGATAGCTGGCTTAACAGTTTGGAATGTCTTAAGTTGGGATTAGGTGAGGTTAGGTTAGGTGGGATTCAATGAAGTTAAGTTAAATTAGGTTAGCGTTAGGGTGGTTAATCTTCAGGTGAAGTAAACTTTTGAGGGTGTTAAGTCTTAAGTGCTAAAAGGAACGTCACTTAAGAAGATAATTAAATCCGTGTGGAAAACAATCAGAAGTGATGTTGGACGGACAGGAGGAGAAATGACTCATAATTGTGTTATAGGGGAAGAGCAGGAAGCGTATTGTGTCATGCATGTGTGTTTTGTGAGGCACTCAATGGGGTGGGAGGAGGGGTGTAGAGAGGGTGGGGAGGAGGGTAGAAGGGACATAGAAAGGGTGGGGAGGAGGGAGATAACTAAATAGACTGGAAAGATGGGAGGTAAGGGAAGATAGGTAAGGAAAGTGGTAAGGAGGGCTGGTGGTGGGAAAGGTGTAGGTAGGGAGGATGGGAGAGTTGTCGGTAGGGAGGGAAGGGCACACCACTCCTGAAGGAAGGTACTAGAGCAAAAAAAAAATGTCTTGAGTGGAATGCAGGTAGTGAGAGACAGGTAGGTAGGCACAGGTGTGTTTCATTGACGTCAGTACAATATATCTTCACTAGGAAGGTACTGGAGTCGGTCAATGTCTGTTGCTGTACACACACACAACGCTTCCCTCCTGATCATTGGTTGAATTCAGTGCTGTCCGGGTGACCTTTATGTAGGAATCAACGCACCGCCGTCCACCTGTGTGTGTGTGTGTGTGTGTGTGTGTGTGTGTGTGTGTGAATCAACGTCCGGGTTCTTAGGGTGATTATAAACCTCATTACTGTTGACGTAAGCCTGAACCTTACCTAAGTTGGTCTATACTCAAACACATAATAACAAACTTGACGTTGAGTGTCACTGGAACGTTTCTCTGTGCTGGTATTGTCCTAATTGAGTCTTGCTGTGAGTTTTAATGCTATTATTTAGAACTATTAATTGTGCTTTAGTTCAGAAATCATCAGGTAGTTGCTATTTCTATTTTTTTTAGCAATTACAGACTTTGTTTTTTTTACCTTACAAACCTTAAATAATTAGGCACCAGGGGTTAACTTTGTGTCCAGAGAAGGTAGGTCCGATTCCTGCTATGTTTACTCAACTCCTCGCGGGGCCGTTAATGTGAATCTGTAATATCTGAGTGAAGTCCATCGTGATGAGATTAATCATGAAGGATGTTTGCTTCCCTCCAGCGAAGGTTACCATGGTGTAGAGGGAGGGAGGGGAGATGCAGGGGAGATGTTTCTATCGTGATGGAGAGGGTAGACGAGGAGGAGTCTCACACACACACACCTATCTCTCTCTCTCTCTCTCTCTCTCTAACATATCCTGGAGGAGCGAGGTATTCACTTGGCCAGGTGCCCAGGTGAGCCACACCCACCTGTAGCCGTCTCTACCTCGCGCCTTCCCCCTGTCTGTTTGTGTTTTCTGTCGGAGTGTCGGGACGAGTTGGGGGTCAGACGGTCTTGTTTGACCCCGAGTGGGATAAATTTGGTTCTGTGTGGTCCTGAGTGGGATAATGTGGTTCTGTGTGGTCCTGAGTGGGATAATTTGGTTCTGTTTGCTCCTTGAGTGGGATAATGTGGTTCTGTTTGGTCCCTGAGTGGGATAATGTGGTTCTGTGTGGTCCTGAGTGGGATAATGTGGTTCTGTGTGGTCCTGAGTGGGATAATTTTGGTTGTTTGGTCCCGAGAGATAATTTTGCACTGTATTGTACGCCGAGAGAGAGAGAGAGAGAGAGAGAGAGCTGTTGACATGGTCCATTGTCTGTCCGTGTATATATATTTATCATCATTATTATTACTATCAACAGCAAGGCTTATTAATTTTAATATCATGTCACTTCCAAACAGTGTGTGTGTGTGTGTGTGTGTCGTCTCAGAGAGTACAATAGACGTCATCAAGGACCATCTTCCTCCTCCACTGCTCGTACTCACCTCGTAGTACTCACTCACTCTCTCTACGATTTGGATAGGAATTTGGACTTTTGCTTTTTTTTCCTATTGTTAATTTTTATTTTTTTTTATTTTTACTTTTTCTATTTTTATTTAGTTTTGCTTTTGGCTTATTATTATTTTACTTTACATGCCTATTGTTGTAGTAGTTGTTGTTGTAGTAGTTGTTGATAATTGTTGTGGTTCTGTAGGTAATTGTTGTTGTTGATGGAATTGTTGTTGTTTTGATACTTGTTGGTAATAGTTGTTGTTGTGGTAGTTATTGATAATTGTTGTGGTTCGGTAGGTAATTGTTGTTGTTGATGGAATTTGTTGTTTTGATACTTGTTGGTAATAGTTGTTGTTGTAGTAGTTGTTGATAATTGTTGTGGTTCTGTAGGTAATTGTTGTTGTTGATGGAATTGTTGTTGTTTTGATACTTGTTGGTAATAGTTGTTGTTGTTGTGACTGTATCAAGCACTGCGTCATGGTACAGGAAACCATTACACTTATTTATCATGTCTGCGTCCAACAACATAATTGATTCTGATAATTAGGATTTTTTTTACACAGTAATAAAATTAATAATCGTATGGAAGTCTGATGGGTAACTAATTTAATTTTCTGGCCGGCCGGAGGTTTAATTACTCAATTGGTTGTTTTCTGCGTCCCTCTCGCTGATTGGTGTTCGGTATTGTTATTGTTATTGTTGTTTTTGCTATTATTATTATTATTATTATTATTATTATTATTATTATTATTATTATACAGTAGATCTATTTAATACTCTTTTATGGTAAATTCATATCCATTTGCTTTCATAATATTCGTCAACGTGTCTAGGAGAATCACTATTGTTAACTTGAGATTATTGAAGGATTACACCTGAGAATAATCACCTGGGATTACCGAGATTAATGGCCAGGTATAAATCCCTCTTGGAATACCTGTTGTGTAGTGGCAGAATTATTATTGGCGTCAGTATTAAGCGTTATTAATTATGCATCAGGTGTAAAGCGTTCCCACAGGTGAGTCTTGGTGATGAGAACAATGGTGTGTGTGTGTACCTGAGACCATGTAGATACCTTAGTGGATTGATAGATTGTTAGGTTGACAGGTAGATTGATAGATAAATAACACACACACACACACACACACACACACACACACACACTCACTGAATTATATGCATCTTCCTTAATTATACAGTAATGAGTTATGTTTCAGTATAATTAACACGACACATCCCTCATAGAGACCTTGCTGGGCCATTAGGGGGAGGATAATGTTAATTGGTTGTTAGGTTAAAGTTATTATTTGTTGTGGTTATTGTTGTGTGTGTGTGTGTGTGTGTGTGTGATTGCTTGTGTGTGTGTGTGGTTGTTTGTGTTTGTGTGTGGTTGTTTGTGTTTGTGTGTGTAATTTTGACTCCTGTGAGTAATGCTGTTGGTGTTATTGTCATTAATTTTCCTGTTGGACTGTTTAACTGGCTGGGCATGTTATCACCCTCCACGGTCTTGTCCTCCCCCCCAAGTCAGGTCTCTCCCTGTTGAGTGGATCTTTCCCAGGTCAGGTCTTTCCTTGTTCAGATCCGTCCTAGTCAGGTCTTCCCCCCCTCCCCCTTTTTGTACAGGTTTGGCCTCTTGGTCAGGTATGGGGGTGGGGGGAGGGGTATGCCTGGGCAGGTCGGAGGGCGGGCAGGAGTCAAGGTGAGCGGGTTGGGTTAGGAGGAGGGCTGGCGGGCAGAGGGCCGGCCCCCTCCAACACGTGACCTGTGAGTCCTGGATAAGAGCGACCTGGATCACCACCACCCTCAAGGACCACCATCATCTTGGAGGATCACTATCAACACTCCAACCATGATCCTTAGCCCCTCCTACACACTCCTACTACACCACACACTATCTGTAGTCTCCCCCCTACCTCACTCTCCAACAACGTCCTCCACACCACTCTCTCGTCCTCCAAACAACCCTCTCGTCCTCCACACCATCCTGGGCCTTAGGTGTCGTGTTGAAGGCGGCGTCGGCTGCTGGTACGACCATCATGTTCTCACAACAACAACAATTATTGACAGTCGTACCCCGGGGCTGTAACGCGGCGGCCCTGTGTGTGATGCCCCGACGCTATTGTGGTGTGTGTGTGTGTGTGTGAGAGAAAGTTCATTCGTCTGCCAAATCGAAATATTTCCTCTATTTTTCGGGAACAATTTATAAGGACACGGGAAATGGGTCACGTCAAAAGCAACAATTCAAATGTTTGTCCAGTTCCCCAAAAATATTAGTTTATATGAGTTTTTGGCAAGCGTTCAGGTCGGCGATTGTGACAAAAGCAAGTGGAGTTTGTTGACGTAGATGGATAACCCTCTCTCCCTCACTCCCTCCTTCCTTCCTTCCTTCCTTCCTTCCTTCCTTCCTTCCTTCCTTCCTTCCTTCCTTCCTTCCCCTACTCCTCCCTCCCTCCAGTTCCTTCATTAAACAACCTTTTTCATCCTCGCCCTCATTTTTCTCTTCTTTCATCCATATCTATCTCCCTCTCCTTTCACTCCTTTTCTTCTTCCTTCAACCCTCCTTCATCTATTTTTTCCATGCCTTCTCCTCTTCCATCATCTTTCTTCCTTGTCTCATTGACCTCATCTGCCCTCTCCCTCACGCTCTCATAATTCATTACTCTTTCATCCTTGTGTCTCCCTCATAAACTACTCTCACCACCCACCCACACACACACACACACACACACACACACACACACACATTGAAAGAAAGACTCAAATATACAGTAACAGAAAGAAAGAAACAAACAGAGAGAGAGAGTATAGAAGAGAGAAAGTGTGAAAAGAATCTTGGCCAAATACACTCCCTGTTCTGCCAGTGTTAGCGTTGTCCAGTGCCTCTCCTCTACCACACTGGCCTTGCCCTTTGACCCAAGCTTCACCACTCGTACTCCTACACCAGTATGTGTGTTTGTTCCCCTCTCTGGGTGATCACGGCACGAGAGGACTGTTGGGATGGTTTTGCAATCGCTTCGTGATTCAGAATACAACAGACTAGTGGGGTGTTGATGGGGCTATAAAGTCGGTGATATTAAGAAACAAAAGACGATCGTGTTGATAGGATTACATTTGGTAATATGTAAATGAACTTCGTGATTTATAAAACAGAAGACGAGCGTGTTAATGGAAGTATAAAGTGTATGATATTATGAAACAAAAGACAAGCGTGTTAATTGAACTATAAAGTCTGTGATACCATGACATAAAAGACGGTCGGGTTAATGGGACGATAAACTTGCGAACGGAAAGACAAAAGACGATCGCAGTTCATACACCAAAGACGGAAGTGTAAATGAAACCAGTATAAATTTCCAGATTCCATGAAACTGAACTCGTTTGGGTTAATAGAACAATGATTTCGCGAAACAAATACAAACAAAAAAGACGAGCTGTATTCATCATGACGAAAGACGATCGAGATCCGCAAAACAAAAGACTCCCGTGTTGATGAAACTAAAATCAAGTATTCCGTGAAACAAAAGAGGATCTGGGTGACAAAACAATAAGTTCCCGAATGATGAGAGAGACGGCTGCAGTTCACAAAAGAAAAGACGATCTGGGTTCATATAAGAGAGACAAACGGACTTACATAAACAGAAGACTCGTGATCCCAAAAGCAAGAGACAGAAAGACCAACTCGGAAAACGAATGACAGTCTCTCTTAGCGTAACAAGGAACTTTAAAGTGACGACTGCTCTTGTTGTTATAGCTCTTGTTGTATTGTTCTTACTGTTGTTTACTAGTGAAGTTTTCCTCCTCCTTCAAACGGTCTTCAAAATTGCATTCTCTTGAAGATAGATAGAGGATGCTGGAGGCTCACCATGTTGGAGAGTGACTTGGTGGTGTTGGAGGGTGACTTGGCGGTGGGTGTTGGAGGGTGAACTAGTGGGCGGGGGAGGTGGAGGATTAATTACCAATGCTAAAAATAGAATTGAATAGAATTTGGTTGTCGTTGAAATAAAAAACAAAACATCAACAACAACAGTATTTCCGTAGAAGTGGTGACGTGACTTGGAGATTATTTCCTGTTAACCTGAGAAATATTTCCAACGTAGAAGGAAGATAATTTACCATAATAACTGTTCATTTTTTTTTTCAACTTCGGGAACAAGATGGCGGGGGAAATAACTTGAGACTGGGGGGATTTACATAGGAAATTGGGAGGTTTTTAAGAGTCTAGGGATTTTCTTTCGATATTGTGGTAGGGGATTTTGTCTCGGCCTTCAGGGATATCTGGGGATTAGGGATTTTTTCTCCGATTATTAGAGAAATATTTATATAGATTTTCTTACTATAATATTACCTGAGTTTTGGGGATTTTATTTATATTTTAAGGAACAGAGGAAGTGGGTAGTGTGGGTGGGGGGAGGAGTGGGTGGTGTGGGTGGCGTGGGTGGGGGACGACATATCCTAGGTCACCTTACACACGATTCTTGTTAAACTAGTCTCTCTCTCTCTCTCTCTCTCTCTCTCTCTCTCACACACACATTTGATTCTAATATTTATTTTTCAAGTGTTTTATTAATCAGTCAAACGAGATAGTTAGACCATCTGTACCGGGTTATTAACCATCTAGACAGGGTAGTTAAGCACCCAGAAAAGGCACGTATCCACATAGACAGACAATGAACTGTAAAAGGACATTTAGACAAGTAGACAGGACCTTAAGACAGAACATTAACAAAGTTGACGGGAAGGACGACCAAGACGCGAGTAAAGTGACCCTGTAGACGGTAATAGACAGAGAAGCCTTGAAGACAGACGGTTGCTGGTCTATAAGCCAGCCAAGGTCAAGGGCGAGGAAACGGGGAAGAGGATGAGAGGGGAGAAGGAGAGGAGGAGGTGGTGGTAACGGGAAAGACGACGAGGGGGAGAGGAGGAATACTAGAACGAGAAGAGTGGGGTAGGAGAAGGAAGAGGAGAAGAAAGAAGAGGAGGAAAAGAGGAGGAGGAGGAAGAGAAGAGAGAATGATAACGTTATGTAAGGTAAATTATGTTAAACAGTAAAAGGTTATTCTTCATTACTGTGCGTGTCAGGGGAGCAGATCAGGCAAAGTTATCACCCTGAAACACGTGTGGGGAGATTAACACGCCTGGTGGGGAGCACGTGTGGGGAGATTAACGTGCCTGGTGGGGGAGTGGGGAGATTAATACGCCTGGTGGGGAGCACGTGTGGGGAGATTAACGCGCCTGGTGGGGGAGTGGGGAGCACGTGGGGGTTGGGATGTTGTTTTTGTTGGCCCATGCGGAGGAGCACATAAGGATGCACTGCCCGAGGACGCACAAGTCACGATACGCAACAAATCTGTTTCTTAAGCATGCGTTTAAAATGTACACACACACACACACACACACACACACACACACAAGGACGCATATGTCATTACGGTTGCAACTCAAAAAACGTGTGAATTTATTAAGTACGGCCAAAGATACGCATTTCTGGATACGCCAACATCAAAGCATGCGTTTATATATACGTACGGCCAAGGACGCATAGGTCACAAGGTACGGACCACCTGACGACCCCATAACTTCGTGACGCATAAAATGCACGAAGCTTACATTAGAAAGTACGACTGGCTATTGACGCATGACTCGCTTTGCATAGCTGAGAAGTTAACACGCACGCTAGTTGTGTGTGTGTGTGTGTGTGTGTGGGGTAGATAAATAGACAGACAGACATAGATAGATAGATAGATATTCACACAAAAAACATACAAGTTGATAAAGGTTGAAGGAGACGCTAACGGCTTACAGTATATTTATTTAGTTAAACACTCACTCATACGACAGAGTGTAAGACTAACCTTGACTTAACCATGTGTGTGTGTGTGTGTAATTCTTTTCTCACTTTCTACAATTCGTCCTGCACCCCCCCCCCCCAAGTAGAGGTTCCTGTACCCCCGTGACACACACACACACACACACACACACGAGGAGAGATGTACAGACAAACAGATCAAAGTAAGATGTTTGTTTTTCTCTGTGTGTGTTCCTCAATATGAATTATTTCCGAGTCTGCCAAGTGCTTGTCTCAGTCGTCTCTCGTAGTGATTAAAGGGGGATTTTGTTTATATATTTAAGTCAAAAAAAGTTAATTTACGATTGGGATTTTATTAAGTAGTTATGATGGATGTTGTTGTTAGTTACCTGTTGTTGTGTGTGTTACGTCCAGATTAGATTGGAGGTTAGGGAGAGAAGGTGGTGAGGGAACAGGTGAGGGAGAGGGGGAGGGAGGTAGGTGAGGGAGGTAGAGTGAGGAGGTGAGGGAGAGGGGAGGAAGAGGAGGTGGGTGAGGAACGAGTGGAGGGGGTAGGTGGAGGAGAGGGGGAGGGAGGTAGGTGAGGGAGGTAAGAGATGGAGGGAGGGAGGGAGGTAAGATGTGTCATTTTGGTCATTATTTTGGCTCCTGGGATCAGCATTAGTGAGGGCCAAGGCTTCAGTCTTTTAAGAGGTGTTAAGGTGTTGGTGTTGTGGAGCTCCGGGGGACCTGTCTGGGGGTGGTGGGTGGTTGTAGTTTTTATTAATATTACGCATTATTATTATTATTATTATTATTATTATTATTATTATTATTATTATTATTATTATTATTATTATTATTATTATTATTATTATTATTATTATTATTATTATTTTTATTCCCTGTATTTGCGATAAGAATTAGATAACGCTGACTAATTAATTGTAGTTAAATTAAATCTGTGACGTTACTTTCATTTGCATTTTATTATTTCAGTGTAACGATACAACATGAATAAGAATGACTTTATAGGGAGGGTTCTTTGAGTGGTGGTGAGTGGTGGTGGTTGGTAGTGGTGGTGGTTGGTGGTGGTGGTGGTGGTGGTGGTGGTGATCAAATATTCATGGATACGAATTTCTCTTTACAATTGGTCGTAAACTATTCAGGATGCTAATACCCGGAGGCCAGCGGTTGTGAGTATTGTATTTCAATATCCGGCCATGACTGACCCTTGGCTCTGACGCAGCCTGTCGTCTGATTGGTCGTCAGCGATCTTCGACGATTGCCATTTATGGGACGGATACGTGTGGTGAAGGTGTGTCGCAACGCGGTCAGTAGGCGGGCCGGCAGGCAGGGTCAGTAGGCGGGCGGGCAGGCAGGGTCAGTAGGCGGGCGGGCAGGCAGGCAGGCAGGGTCAGTAGGCAAGCAGGCAGGCAGGCAGGGTCAGTAGGCAGGACCAGGGTTTGTTTGTGGTAGTTTGATGTCGCTGCTTGGGTCCGGGATAGTCGCCTGTGGTTAAATTTGTCTTTTGAGAACGTTCATCCCCGGTAACTCGACGCATTGATTAATTATAATAATTTTGTTCTCACTGACTTATTTTGGCGGCACCTCAATATTGTTTATGGTGTTAGTGAAGGTGTGGCAGCCTTGGCTGTCCTTCACGTAGTCTTCTCCTGTTATTGACAATAGGAAAGTTTGTCGTTGAGACGTGTTGTTTATTTTTATAAGACTCAGGTGTTGTGAGTTTACCTTGTGGCAACATTATCCTCAAGTGTTACTCCACCTTTGTTGTTTACTTAATATTTGTTTACTGTTCTGGCGCTTGTTGTTCTTTTCCTTCTTCCTCCCTGAACTTGCCGCCGCCTTCCTGGTAACTACCGAGGCGCTCAAGTAATACTGATTCATAATATCGTAACTACTGAGCCACCCGGAGGACCGCCCATGTAACGCAGAGTTCAGCTCATTATAGTGGCCCTCGAGACACCCAGGCTGATCACGTCCTCCAGCCCCCGAGCCTCACTGTTGGCCAGGCTCCCAAGGGGAATTCCAGCCGGCGCTCTGGAGGCTCCCCGGGGTGCAACAGGCTGCTCCTCCCCGCTGATTACTACTGGGAAATATTTTAACACTCGTGACTCGCTTGGTGATAAATTGGCCGATGTTTTTGTTTTATTTTGGAGGGTACTAGTGTCCAGGTGCTTCGAGTTCAGAATTATTCTTTTACACAAATTAAGAAAACATAGCATTCTCGATATCAGGACCGAGATATTAGGTCCTGATACTGAAGGTCTTCACTGTGTCTGGACCTGAGGCACAACACCCAAGGCAGGAGGTTGATCGTTATTCAGTCCAGTACTTGACCTGAGTCTTAATGAATAAAGCTTTACTGCCTCATCTTGCACCCCTGACGCTCAACACCACCATCAGAAGGTTCCTCAGAGGTTATATCCAGTATCACAACACCACGACCTGTACGTCCCACTTTCTCGCACGAAAAGGCCTCGTTGGCGAGAAAAAGGTCGTGACAGGCGTTGTGGGCAGCGTCTTAGTGGCGTCTTCTGGACCTGACTGCTGGTCGGGGAGGAACAATAGAGGTGCCGGAGCCAACGGCGGGCGGCGTCATGGAATCAATATATCGACGATGTGATGAGAAAATTAATACAATTACTATTAAATATCATTTGGACGTCACCTTTATTATTTACGATACACTTTACGTTAAGTGATGGTAAAGATACACTGAAGACTGTGTGAGGGCAGTGTAGGTCTCGTGTGTGAGGGCAGTGTAGGTCTCGTCTTACGCCCCGGCTGCAATATTTGGCTCTACAGTTTATCTAAAAAAATAAAAAAGTAATACAATAATTTTTGGCCCATGAAAAAAGTACCCAGTGTCCTTGATGCACAATAGTCAGCCACCATAAGAGGAGCTTGTGGTGGAACAGACAGTCAGTTGTACACAAAGGAAGTAATGTGTGCGCGCGTTCCCCTCTCATGATGCAACACCGTCATTGCTGGGTAAATTATTCATAAAACCATTCAACAATATTCAACTCAAATCCTGATAGCATATATTGTTATTCCCCGCCCCGCTTTGCCCCGCCCACCTCACACCGCCTCACTACCCCGCCTCACCCCCACCCGCCCGCCGCCTCACCCCACCCCGCCCCGCCTCACCCCACCCCGCCCCACCCCTCACCCCACCCCCCCCGCCTCACCCCACCCGCCTCACCCACCCTTTCACCCACCGCCCCGTCCACCCCGCCTCACCCCACCAAGCCTCACCCCACCCTGCCTCAGGTAACACACTACCTTCACCTCACACCTCAGTTGATGTCTTCCCGTTTTTTTTACCTGTACAGTCGTA
This sequence comes from Homarus americanus, assembly GCF_018991925.1. NCBI lineage: Eukaryota > Metazoa > Arthropoda > Malacostraca > Decapoda > Nephropidae > Homarus > Homarus americanus. The sequence continues at coordinate 154,927 of NW_024712325.1, forward strand.
GGTTTTTGTGACATTGTGAATACTGAAGGTCGCGTGTAATGTGAATCCTGACCGAACCACAGCAGTTATCTTTCTCTCTTGAAGATTACAATAGGTTTTTTTTACTTCTGGTGCCTGGGGTAATTTTTTAAGGAGGGGGGGGGGAATTGAAAGTTGTGTAATGTGTTTTTGTAATGTGTTTGTTTTCTGTTTTATTTGTCTGTTTTAAAGGGATTTTATTTATGAGTGTTACCGTCACGTGTTTTTCTTTAAGTTTGTTTCTATATTTAGTTTCCTGGTGAGTTAATTTGTGTTTTCTGAATGAAATTTTACCGAGAAGAAATTATTATTTGTGTTTTTAATTTATTTTATTTCTTGTTAGTTTATTTTATATTGAAGAAATTATTTGTTTTAGTACAGATAAGATTTTTTTTTTGCCCTGGAGAGGACATTTATTTCCCTTTAATTTTTGTGATGAAGAAACTTATTTATTCTTTCTTGTGGTTAAAAAAAATATTTATTTATAGTTCAGTAGTGATGAAAGTTTGTCTCTCTGTATCACGTAGTGTAAATATAACCTGTGTTTTTCTTAGGTTTGTTTTCTTGGTTTGTTATAGTGAAGAAACGTAACTTGTTTTTAATACTGAGGTGATGAAAGAGAGGTGTACCACAGAGCTTGTATTGACGTGTGTGTGTGTGTGTGTGTGTGTGTATACTGTAATCATTTACGATGTTTTACTTTTACCTGTACTGTTGATGGATTAATTAGCTGACCGTACCTGTAATGAGGTAGATGTATACCTGTATCTTACCTGTTGTTTCTGGTCTGGGTGTTGTGATGGTGTGAGCTTCGCCTGCGTCACTGTCGGGGCTGTCACTCTGGTCTGTCCTATGGACCGTGACGGCCACTCGTACGTGTCGTCACGGACCCCTGCCTGCCTGCCACGCCGTCCGTGTTGTTGCCATGGGAAAATTGGGTTGAAATTTGAAAGGACTCATAACCGGAAACACACACACACACACACACACTAGCGATTAAAGGAAGAGTCGTGAATACAGTAGAGGAGGCGGCCGTCGGGAGGAAGTCCGGTAGGCTGGCAAATCCCCCTCACCCTGTAAGGGCTGCGCGTGTTTACTGAAGGAGGGGTGAAGGAGGACGTCAACACAAACGTGATATGTTGGTACCACGACAACGAACTGGTGATACGGGGTTGTTAGATTGTGGGGGAGATGGTGGAGGATGGTGGAAGAGTGTGGTGGTGGTGGAGGTGTGGTTGCTGCGGCTGCTTTGAGGAACCTGCCAGCACTTTCATTGTAGGTCACCTGGCTGATTCCTGCACCCACCCACCCGCCCACCCAACACAACTCCACCACACCTTCCACCTACCTGCCCAGAGCTCACTGCACTACCTTCAACACTAGACCATATAAGTCCACCCACCACACCAGCCTCCCCACCCCTGCCTCCACTCACACCTCACCACCTACCTCCCTTTCACACACACTCCTTCCCCTTTATCTCCCACTACACCAGTACTCACTCCCTGCCTCTCCTGCCTCCACACCACTCCATCAACTGCTCTCATCCTTCAGGTCTCTCTCTCTCTCTCTCTCCGTTTAAGCAAACACAATGCTTTACAATCATACTCTGTTACACTTCCTCTTAATTATCTTATGGAGATGTGTTTTACACACACACACACACCACACACACACACACACACACACACACAGGGGGAGAGCTTGTGTGTGAATAGTGTGGATTGAGAATAAAGTGAATGATGGTAGATGTGTGAGGGAGATGCGGGTCGGCACTGTGAGGGGTGAGGATGAGGCTGGCACTCGACTGTCATGATGAATCTCCCTCACTGCTACTGTCCTCACCTTCCTCCCCACCTCACTTCACCTCCACCTCCCCCCACCCTCTCCTCACCTCTCCATTCCCTTCCCTCCCCTCACCTTTCTTCCATACCTATCCTCACCCTCTACCCCTCTCTCTCTCTCTCCCCACCCTTCCCTCTTCGTCTCCTCACTACCTACCCTTCCCTCCCTATCTCTCCCTCCCTCCCTGTCCCGTCATAACCTAGGGACAGTGCCATAAACAGGACTATAAGTAGGAAGCGTTTAGCAGCGTGCGTTCACCGCTACCATTACTACTACCACTACTACCACTACCACCACTACTACCACCACCACCACCACCACTACCACCACCACCATCATGCCCCGTATCTCTCGGCTATATTGTTTTCGGTGAGCCATATGTTTCATCTCCTAGACACGACTCCCTGTGGATGGGTCAACCAGGTGGTGTGTGTCAGTGCTATGTTAGGGTCAACGCACACACACCTACCTGTCATGTCTAATGGTCCGGTGGATGACTCATAAAACGAAATGATAATAATACTCTGGGAAGGACACACGTATAGGGATGCCTGGTTAGTGTCGTGTATAGACTGTACTGTGCCTGGCTGTGAGGGTGGGTCCTGGAGGGTGCCTGGCGGTGAGGATGGGTCCTGGAGGGTGCCTGGCGGTGAGGTGTGGGTCCTGGAGGGTGCCTGGCGGTGAGGGTGGGTCCTGGAGGGTGCCTGACGGTGAGGGTGGGTCCTGGCGGTGAGGGTGGGTCCTGGAGGGTGCCTGACGGTGAGGTGTGGGTCCTGGAGGGTGGACCTTGGAGTGCCTGGTACCGTCGACGCACCGTGATGGCTCAACCTCTCCTCGTCATACAGGAACGTCCGGGGTGAGGCTTAACTTGACTTTTGTGGAGCCTCGGTGTTGTAGATGATCCACGAGGGGTTGGAGGCGCTCCGTTACCCCCTCAACATCATCTCTCTCATCATCACGCCCCAGTTTGTTCATAGTGTCACCAGTTGTCGATTGAGGGCGTTCCACCTGTACTGCCGTCACAGCTTCCAGGTACAGTGAGAACCAACCACAGCCACACCATATGTAGAGGAGATGACTGCTTAAGATTAGCGAGGTATTTCAGACCTAAACTTCTGGCGAGGATGTTCTTTACTGGCTAGAGGTGGGGGAGTGAACTAGCATGAAGAGACGGTATAGGTATAGCTGGGGTAAGGGAAGCTGTCGGGCACACTATCTCTCAGCTCCTCTCCCTCTCAGCGCCTCTCCCTCTCAGCACCTCTCCCTCTCAGCGCCTCTCCCTCTCAGCGCCTCTCCGTCTCAGCACCTCTCCGTCTCTGTTCATTCTTCAGGTCTTGCTCGACATTTACGGTTGGTCGGTGGGTAATACTGACGGGAGACATAAAGAAGAGATATGCCTTGTGAATATTGTGGTGGTGGTGATGGTACCCAAGTGGCCGGGTTACGAGCATATATAACATCGCCCCGGTAATGACGTGTAGCCCTGTATTGCAGCGTATGGCACAGAGAATGAGACCTTAGGGGGGCACTCTGAGGGTATTTTATGTAAGGATGCCATATTTAACTCGATTAAATACCCGGGTACTGTTGGGTCTTGTCGGATTGGGGTCGGGTCGGGGTGGGGTTGGGATGGGGTGGGTGTTCCTTGTCTTGGTAGGAACTTGGTTGAATTGGTCAGGCGTCAGCACCTACCCCCTAGCTAAACTCCTCCTCATCTGCAAGTTCGCCTTCAACCTCGTCATGTGGGAGGACGGGGAAGGGGTGGAAGGGCGTGACTGGTTTTAATAAGAGTTATTTTTAGTGTTGGGAGGAAGATGATGTAGAACCAGATGACCATTTTGTTAGCTGGTCTACATTTTTTTTAATAGTTGAAGGGAAAGGAAGGGAGAACTGTACTATAATCTCTTTGGGGGTTAGAATGTTGCTTGAACTCACTCACTCACTCATTCCTTAAAGGTTCAATAATATGTTTGGGGTTCAACAACACAGTCAAGTACTCCACATGACTTTATAGGCAGACAGGCAGGTAGTTGTGTGTGTGTCCTTGATGCTCGCTGCAGGAAGTTTCTTATTTAGGATCACGCGGTGTGATTCAGTCCGGTGTTATTTACGGAATCAAAGGCCATCATCATACAGGCATGTAAAACCGCCCGGTAATTGCTACGAAACGCTCTGGTTGTTCCTGTGTATAGAGCGGGGACACACACACACACACACACACACACACACACACACTAAACCCATGAGTTTATAATGGATTACAACCCAGAGACCTTGGCTGTGAGATCTGATGCTTGTGTTGTTGAAGGCTGACGGTATAATTCAGTGATCATTATAGGATTTGATGAGAGGATTCGAACCCGGAGATTCATTCAGAGGATTCTAACCCGGAGATTCATTCAGAGGATTCGAACCCAGGGATTCATTGTTTATGTTAGACCCTTGAGAGACCTTGTTTATCATGTCTATAACTGTGTAGAGACCCGCTGTTGACGCTGGTAGTGAGTTGGGAATGAATGATGTGTGTGACTCCGGTGTGACTGTTGGAGGTCGAAATTGTTAAAGTGTGAGAGAGTTTTGTGGTGTGGAAGTGATCATTTAGTTGTTAGTGAACGACTTTAGCTGTGTACGAGTTATTATTATTAGTAGTAGTTGTATTAGTAGCAGCAGTATTAGTATTGTTGTTGTTGTTTTTAATATTATTATTATTTAGATAAATCATTTAAATTCCTCAGGTAAAATTATAATAGTCATAAAAATCTTTCTCCTTGTCTTTGGGAGGCCTTGGGTATGGCCATTATAACCTCCAACTGTGATGATGAAGCCTCGTTGAAGTGAAGCCTGACTATAGTGAAGCTTGACTATAATGAAGCCTAACTACAGTGAAGCCTGTCTGGTCCAAAACCTCATTGAAGTGAACCCTCTAGAATGAAACTTTTGGAGTGAATTCTGTTTGAAGTGAAGCCTCGTTCAAGTTGAAGCCTTGGGTATACTCCTGGTCTTGTGTTTCCACTGCGTTTCACCTCATTAGGCCAGAGGGGGAACTTAATGTTATTTTTGTGGATAGTTGTGGTACGCTGATTACAACCCCGCGACCCTGTGTGTGTGTGTGTGTGTGTGTGTGTGTGTGGCAGGTGAACAGGACCCACCAGAGCAGACAGGTGTGTGAGTTGCACGTATGGAGACCAGCGGGGCGTTACCTCACATGCCACCACTGACGCGTGACCCACCACCCTAGGCTGAGGTGAGGGGGGTGGGTGGGGGTGGGTGAGGGGTAGAGAAGGGGTGTCTGGATGAGGAGTTGTCAAGGGGTGCTTGGGTAGAAGGATAGTGATGGTAGGTTGGGCCACAGAACAAAGGATAGGTGGGGTAAAGTGAGGATAGGCAGGGTAAGAGGTGGAGGAGAGGGAGAAAGGGATGGGGGAGGGGTAGCAGGTTATGGAGGGAGGGAGGGAGGGAGAGATGAGGAGGCGGCCCGGAAGGTGTGTGTGAGAGGCCGAGGAGGACCATTAAGACTCGCCCTCCATCATGCTGCTGGAGGAGGAGGGCCTTAAGAGGGACTTCCGAGAGGCCCTGGGTGGTAAAGTGCCTCGGTAAAAGCACCAGAAGGATGACACTCATTTCCTCCCGAGGTTATGGCCCCCTGCAGGATATACTTAAGTGCTTTTAAGTATTTAAGTTGGTGATTCAGGAGACCGCCTCGTAAACGTATATTTTACATGTAGTAACTCCACGCGTAGGAGGGAGTAAGAGGAGTTGAGGGTGTGCAGTGGTGGTAGCAATAGTAGTAGAAGTAATAGTAGCAGTAGCCCTCACACCTGTCTTGTCCTGACGTCCCTCACACCTGTCCTGACGTCCCGCACAGGCATCCCCACCTGTGCAGCACACCTGTCTGACGCCCTCACACCTGTCCTGACGTCCCTCACACCTGTCTTGACGCCCTCACACCTGTCCTGACGTCCCTCACACCTGTCCTGACGTCCCTCACACCTGTCCTGACGTCCCCACACCTGTCCTGACGTCCCCACACCTGTCCTGACGTCCCCACACCTGGCCTAATGCTCTTGTGTTTACTTAACTCTTCTCCCGAGTGAATATTGAGTACGTGATCAAAGTATTAAAAGAGGCGAAGCAAGAATTGATGCCTTTTAAAATTTGTTAGAGGAAGTTGTTGGGACAAACCACCTCAGAGGTCACCAGAAATAATGGAGAGATTCAGTTGAAAAGTGGTGGTGATGTGGTGGTGGTGATGTTAATGGTGGTGGTAATGATGGTGGTTGTGGTGTAGTGATAGTGGGTGGCAGTAATTATGGTCGGGTGGCATAGTCATGGTGATAGGGGGGTGGGGTGTCACTCTCATGGTGATAGGGGCGGCGGGGTGGCACTCATGGTGGTAGGGGCGGCGGGGTGGCACTCTCATGGTGGTAGGGTGGCGGGTAACACTCTCATGGTGGTAGGGGCGGCGGGGTGGCACTCTCTCATGGTGGTGGGCAGGTGCTCTCATGGTGGTAGGGGCGGCAGGTGGCACTCTCATGGTGGTAGGGGCGGCGGGGTGGCGCACTCTCATGGTGGTAGGGGCGGCGGGGTGGCACTCTCCTCATGGTGGTAGGGGCGGCGGTGGCACTCTCTGTGGTAGGGGCGGCAGGGGTGGCACTCTCATGGTGGTAGGGGCGGCGGGGTGGCACTCTCATGGTGATAGGGGCGGCAGGTGCCTCCCTTGGTGATGGGGCGGCGGGGTGGCACTCTCATGTGGTGGGCGCAGGGGCGGCGGTGGCACTCTCATGGTGGTAGGGACGGCGGGGTGGCACTCTCATGGTGGTAGGGGCGGCAGGGGTGGCACTCTCATGGTGAGTAGGGGCAGCGGTGGCACTCTCATGGTGGTAGGGGCGGCAGGGTGGCACTCATGGTGGTAGGGGCGGCAGGTGGCTCTCATGGTGGTAGGGGCGGCGGGGTGGCACTCTCATGGTGGTAGGGGCGGCGGGGTGGCACAGAGCCCTGGTGAACAATTAGCGTGGCGGCTGTGGTGATTGAGTGTCAAGGGCCAGCTTCCGCCGTCAGTGAGGACCTTGTGTGGTAGTGGTTATGGTGGTGGTTGTGGTGATGCTGGTAAAGTGAATGTTGGAGATGGTAGTGATGTGGACGGTGGTGATGGTGACTTCAACACCACCACTATCATTAACACCATTGATTTCAGCACTACCACCATCAGATGTGACCCAACAGCAACACCAACAGCCCCACCACCACCACCAGCAGGAGTGACCTCAACTAAGGCAGAACTCGTTGAAATACTTGCAGAGGTGAGTTATAGCGGCGGATCCCCCCAGAAGTAATGTACCGTGAACCATTCCTCCTTTAATGAGAGAATTTCTAGAGTTGTTCCTCCACTGACTCGCCTCTCTCCTACGTCATCCTTATTTATGGATTATTGGTTTGGAGGAGGAGGGGGAGGGGGAGAGGGAGGAGTGGGGAGAGGGAGGGAGTGGGGAGAGGGGGGGAGTGGGGAGAGGGAGGTTAAAATTGACCTTAATCTATGACAGTATTGGGAGATGGGATATGGATGACTATAGTGTGAGAGTCACTTCGTTTTTATGAGGGTCTCGAGGTGGTGGTTGTTGTTTTTCAGGGGTGTATGGGGAGGGGGAGGAGCTGGGGTGTATGGGGGATGGGGTGGGAATTAGGGAGATGGGAAGGATAAATTAAATACCGTGTAAGGGATGGAAGGGAAAGGAGGGAGGAGGAAGGTTGTCGTATATGGAAAGGGACTTTGGTAGGGAAGAGGAGGGAAGATGGGAAGAGGGGAGATTAGAAAAAAAAGAGGGGAGGGAAGGGGAGAGTTGGGGTGCGCGAGGAGAGGAGGGAAAAGGTGATAAAAGGAGGGGATGAGAGGGAACATAGTGATGAGACTCCACCCCCTCTCTCCCCCCCCCCAAGCGTCCTGCACCATTTGTCAACACAGCTTGACGCAGGCAGGCAGGACCCCGTGTTTTTGTCGTGGTCGTGATGGCGGCGCTATATTGCAGGATTTTTGTCTCCCCGCCAGCAACATTCCCGGCAAACTTAGGGGGTAAACTGAGGTAAATTCTCCCTAGTTGGACGGGAAAACATACAGAAGTAGGGACCATATTGAGGGATGTAGTGTTAGTGTAGAGAGCCGGGAGCTATAACCCAGAGGTGGAGAAACTCGTTGGCCGTAAATCAAGAGAGGTTCGTGATTTTTGCCTTCTGGGTCTAACAGGTCAGGGTAGAGTGCCAGTTTGATAAATGGTTGGACGGGAAGGGGCGAATGGGAGGTGTGAGTAGGACAAATTCTCTGGGAAGGTAAAAGATATCGTGAGAGAGGGAGATTTGACTGGCACTGTATATGTATGGGGGAATGTCTCTCTTCAGTGTAGTCTTGGCGTCAGGTTGAGGTCTGCTTGATGGCCTCGTTTTTCACTCGTCGTTTTACAAGGACGTCCTGGATTAGTCTAGGATTCTTGCTGGACTTTATTTTTCTATACAGCACGCGATATTTCTTACCCAGGAGGAGTGTTGATCATGTAACAACCACAGGACTCACTTTATCAACCTACCCATCTACCGCTCCACCGCCGCCTCCTCCGGTAGGGTGATCGTCCGGGTGTTCCTCCTTCCTCCTATATTTACTGCCTTCCGCCTCACTAACTCGGGAATATATACGTCGATGTATCATGAGCGAGATGGTCTCCCCGTGAGGCGCGGAGGCCGCTCCTGCACCAGCCCGCCTCCCTCGCCACTATGTCATACACGGATATTTTTTTTATCCTCCGGCCGCCGATTGATGGCACGGGCTGGTGAGGTGCTGTGGGTGCTGCTGGAGATGAGGTGTGGAGGAGTGTGAGGGAGTAGGTAGGGAGGATGAGGTGTGGTGATCCTCCAGAAGGCTAAGTGACGCTTCAGTATGTAGTGAACGGATGGTGGAAGACTTGGCGTGAGGTAAGGTTGAGTCAGCGCATCAGGGGGACAGTTTGGACGGGGAGGACCAGCGACCCCTTCTGGGATGCCGGCCACGTCCGCTGTCTTGCAGATTTAGGCAACTCGCTTCTTCTTGACCTTATTTACGTAAAAAATCATGGCAAGAGGTCGTGGAGGCCTTGGCCGAAGGGAGATGGAGGGACAGTGAGGGAGCTAAACCCGGGAAGATTTAGGGAGGTAAGAGCGTACATGTCGTAGTGAGGGAAGATACTGATGGACAGGTGTAGAGAAAGGTGGCAAGGAAGGAAGATGGTTGTGATGGAAGAAAAAAGTGAGAAGGATGATTTAGTTACAAGACGTAGTAAAAGATCAATAGTGAAGTTAGTTCGTTATGTTTTAAGAATTAACTCTTATATACGAGACGACCAGAGAGAAAAACTAAAACAAACTTAACACAATAACTTCTGAAATAAAAGTTTTATCGAGTGTAAGTTGTGGTAAAAGCTATTTCCTGTACAGAATTGTGAGAACCTCCAGAGTCGACGGCCTTAGATCTGCTCACTGCAATAAATTTTCAATTCATAGACTTGAAATAAGATCAGAGAAGGTTTGGGGCGCTGCTGCCATGCTTGATCTGCGTCAGCCACACATTCAGAGTGATCTTGGAGCCTGATGCGATGCTGGAACTGTATTTCGTGGCGGCTGTGTGATGCCAGAGATAATTTTTTTTTTTTTTATCATAGAGATCCGACGACTTCTGACCCAAACCAGCTGAGAGGATCTTGGAGGTCTTGGGAGGGGTTATAAAGCCTCATCTCGACCCAACAAAGGGGAGGAGATCCACACAATTTATGCGAGGCGGGGATGAATCAGCCGAGGTCTCCCCCGCCCCGCCAAAAAAGTCAATAAATCACTCTGGAACGCAGAGTGTAAATAACAGTGTGTGGCTGGAACTATTTTGACTGTGGGGGGCCCCTAGCCCAGCCCAGCCCAGCCCAGCCCAGCCCAGCCCAGCCCAGGGGATACAGCACCTTAACTGTAGTCTGGGGGGGTGCTACTGTCGTCTTATGTGTGGCCTTGACCTTCCTCTCCATTTATCTAGAAAGAAACCTATGTGGTGGCTTAAGTCCCCTTCACTCCCCTCCCTCCCTCTCCTAACACCCCCATCTCCCCTTTCTCCCTCATCCCACATTTCCCCTTCTCCTCGTTCCTCCTCATCTCTCATCCCCCCTCCTTCTCTTTTCTTCCGTCCTCTCCTCCTCCTTTCCTTTTCCTTCTCTCCATTTCCTCTCCCCTTCGCCTACCTCCTTCCTCCTTCCCCTCCCTTTTTCTCCTCTCTCTCTTCTTCTCCTTCCCTCCCTCTTCTCCTTCCCCTCCCTCTTCTCCATCCACCTCCCTCTTCTCCCATCCCCCCTCCCCCTCACCTCCACGTCTCAGGAAAAACCTCATTTTATGGTAACTTTGATGTTCATGAGCAAGGAACACCCTCTCCCAGATGACCACCTCCTCCGTGACCTAGGAAGATCTCCCTCCCCTCCTCCTCCTCCGTGACCTAGGAAGATCTCCCTCCCTCCTCCTCCGTGACCTAGGAAGATCTCCCCCTCCCTCCTCCTCCGTGACCTAGGGGAAAGACCAATTTTCTGTGCTCACGATTTCCAGTTACCCATCGACAAATTTTACCCACCCACCTACCCACCCACCACCCACCCACCCACCCACCACCCACCCACCCACCCCACCCACCCCGACGACAAGAGTGTGTTTGTGTGTGACCTCGACCTAGGGAAGACCAAGGGGTGTGTTGGTCTCGGTCACTGAACACCAAGGGCCCGGGGCGTTCGTCCAAGAGGTCAGATAATAATTACCATTTCTCTTTTTCACACCTGACCCACGGCTCTGTAGTCATGTTTGCTGAGGGTCCGCCATGAGTGAACTTGAAATTGAACCTGTTATTTTGTTTAGTTCACAAGTGTTTTCTTTTTACCTGTAATTAGTGTTATTTTTAAGTCACAGGTGTTATTTTTCGTAGTTATTTTGGTCTGTTTACCTGGGGATTGTTATCTTCCTTCAGGTGTTTTGGGTGGCAGGTGACCTTCGTGGTGTGTGGTGACGGGTTGGTGGGGAATGAGACATAGGTTAGGTTAGGATGGATGGGTGGACACACACACACACACTCTGTAATTCCTCCTCCTTTCGCCAATCCCCTGTAATGCCGCTTTAACATGCCCCTAGTAACTTCCCTTCCCTGGCGTGTCCCAATAATTTAGACAGTGCGCGTGCCTGCCCCCCAGGCACCGAGGCACCGGTTTTATAATATACAGTTATGGCACAAGGTCTTAGGGTCGCTGTTATGGCGCGGCGTCTCTTCTGGCCACTTACTGCCTTGGTACTTACATGGTTATTATCCCCGTGTGTGTGTGTGTGTGTGTGTGTGTGTGTGTGTGTAGATCGGGAGGAGGAGGGGAGAAGGATGAAGAGAGGGAGGAGGAGGAGGAGGAGAGAGGAAGAGAGGAGGAGACCTACACTCATGTTGCTGTCTAGGAGAGAGAGAGAATTTGTGCTCAGTCTCTCTCTCTCTCAAGCTCTAGACACCAACATCTGGGGTAGTATTCTATTCCCTCTCACCCGTAGGTAATTTTACAGGCTGAGGAATTTGTCTCCTTCCCTCCCCCAAATGGCCGCCATATTCATTAAACTTGTGAAGAAAAACTAATATTGAGATAAATCTTCGGCGGTGACGGGAAGGATGCCTGCTCCTTCCTCATCTGCCTTCAGCCATGGAGGGGAGGAGGAGGAGCAGTAGGGGGAGGAGGAGTAAGGGGGGTTGGTCTCAGGAAGCCGCACGGTTGGGAAGGGGGCTCCTCCTCTTTCTCTTCTCCTGGTCAGAATGTAGGGAAATTAGCTCGTTGGGGAGGATGAAGGGGGGAAGTGTGTGTGTGTGTGTTGTGAAAGATTGTCCTCGTGCTGGTTGCCATGGGGATGCTTATGGATGGCTTAATGGAAACTGTCATGACTAGTACAGTCCCGTTCGAAACTGTATCCCGAATTTACATGGGATATTACAGCGCCATCTATGGGTAGCGGAGCAGTTCGGGGTCTCGTTGCAGCAGTTCGGGGTCTCGTTGCAGCAGTTCGGGGTCTCGTTGCAGCAGTTCGGGGTCTCGTAGGTGTATACAAAGGGACTGACTTTAGTTCGTGACGACATACACAAGGACAAACATTTTTTAATGTACATAAAGAATAACAATAATCACATGTGAACACAAGAACAATGACTGACCATGAACCATAACGGGGTGTAGTCGAAGCGTCAGGCGAGAGAGAACTACTAAGGTGTTGTCATCGTTGTGTGGGTCTTGATCCCATTGAATATAACCCTCCTGAACGAGTCTCAAGGCCACTCTAGGATAGTTGAGGAGTGGTTGGTCGCTGACATGTAAATAATGGATGTTTACAGAAGGCCCTTGATGTTTGTTGTTACAGAGTCCCTTGAGAAAAGTCACTTACCCAGAGCATGTTTATATTCCATCAATTTGTGGCCACTAACTGCACTCGTCGTTTCCTCGGTGACCTAAAGTTGCAGGAGAAATTGCAAGGAGAATGTTGCTTGATGACAAAGAATACAGTTAGGTGCAGGAAAGGTTGCAACACACACATCTCTTCCCTGCATGTTACGGTCTCTCTCCTCTTACTGTCTCTCTCCTCTTACTGTCTCTCTCCTCTTACTGTCTCTCCCCAATGTTTCTTCCCCCCCCCACCCCGGTGCAAGTTGGCCCAGCGCTTATGTTTATGAAAATTTATTACGAGGCATAAATAAGTGTGTTAGGAGGAGGATATGACCAGGACGCGACGGTAGATGTATCTTTGTTGTTTATGAAGGAGTTGTACACCACTAGCACGGCCCCGGACGGTGAAGAGGCGGAGGAAGAAGAGAGACGGAAGGAGAGGGAGGGAAGTGAGAGGGAGTTAGATAAGGAAAGAAAGAAAGAGAGAGAGAGAAAGACAGTAGCTGCTTCACACACACACACGTCATTGAGCGAGTCACAACAGTAGGTGATGTATACAGTGCCGTCATTGAACGAGGTCATAATACGTCGTCATTTACCTGTGATAGAGCCCAGGTGTGAGGGCGGGGTACACCACACACTGAACACCGGAAACCCTAGTTGTGAGGGAGTTAAATTTGTGTGTTATTTTGGTTGTATCACTGTCCTGGGTGGGGTGGGTGAGGGGTGGTGGGTGGAAGAGGGTGGGTAAGAGGTGTAGGTGGTAGGAAGAGTGGTAATGGGTGTAGGTGGGTGAGAGAGGATGATAGGTATAGATATGCTAGTGAAGATGGATGGCTGGTTTGTCCTGGTGGATGAATGGATACGGCATATACCTGTTTTTGGTGGATGGATGAATGAGTGGTTGGGTGGATGGATGAATGGGTGGGTGTGTGGGCGGGTGGGTGGAGATGCCGGAAGCCAGCCCTCACTTCCTACCTAAATAACCCAGGCAGCACCTCATTCCGACTCATTAGTGCTTCAGCCAGTGAGCTTTGGTAGCGCGGTGGTGGTAGTGGTGGTAGTAGTGCAGATGGTGATGAATGGGATGGTGACTGTGGTGGTTGTAGAGGTAACTGTGGTGGTAGTGGTAGTGGTGATGGTTGTAGAGTTAACTGGTGATAGTGGTAGTTGTGATTGTGGTAGATTTTGAGGGAAAAGTATAGTGATATTGAAGTGATGGTTGTAATTGTGGTTGATGGTGATGAGGATAGTGATGAAGAGGAGTAGGATAATACGTGTGGTACATTGTGGTTATATTCATACATGGAGACATATTGCAAAGTGTCTAACAGCAATACCAAAAGGGCCGTTACATATTGGTTTATAGGGCAGACAACAAGAATACAAAGGATATTTCAAAAGAGACATAATTGATTCATGACTCGTACTAATCTATGGGAAAATTGAGACTGGGATTCTCATGGAAATTTTGCGTACAGTTAGTTGTTGCGTCATGGTAGTTCTCAGCTGGTTGTTGAGTTGCGTCATGGTAGTTCGCAGCTGGTTGTTGAGTTGCGTCATGGTAGTTCTCAGCTGGTTGTTGAGTTGCGTCATGGTAGTTCTCAGTGGTTGTGGAGTTGCGTCATGGTTATTCTCAATTGGTTGTTGAGGGTTTTGCGTCATGGTAGTTCTCATGAGCTTGCGTCAATAGTGAAAATTAAAGTGAATAAACCAGTCATGAGTTGAATTGAATCTCGTCATGAATCTGTACTAAATAAATTTGAAATGAAATTAGTTGAAATCCTTCATGAGTTTGCGTCTAATGGGGGTTAAAATCCTCATTAAAACTGAACTGAAATATGGTCATGAGTGCGAAATACTGACAAGAATTTTATATTTAATTAGACATGTATAAAACTTGTCATGAATTAAAAAAAATAATAATTAAAAACAAAAAAAATCACCGGTCATTAAGTGAGAATAAAAAACGTCATAAATCTTTGTTAAGTTGTTTAAGAATTTGTGAAAAATATGGATATTCGCCCAAACGCTGTGGTGTAATTTTAGCAAAACGGTCGTGAATTTACATAGAAATTGTCTCGTAAGGCAGAGGGAGGGGGGTCGTGAATGAGGTGGTCGTGGTGGTCGTGAACCGAGTGAATGTGGTGATGTGTTGTGTAAAATTCTCCTTGAAATTGCATGGTAAGGGTCGTAAGAGGTGAATGATGCTGTTAGTGAATGACGGAATGATACTGTTGCATGGCTCGGACGCGGCGGTGAATTACTTGACCTGAAATTGTGGCCAGAGACGTGAAATGACCGTGAATGACCTGACCATGACGTTACTTGACTCTGAAATGGTTAATGATGAGTAATGTTTAGTAAGGTAGGAATGGTGGTGAATGACGCAGGGGAGAGGGTGGGTAGAATGACGCAGAAATAGAGATTAGTGGACGTCAGAGAAGGATTAGATGCGTTAGAATGACGTAGAATGTGATGAAAGATGGGTAGAATGAAGGATGGTGGACTAAGTTGTATAGAGATAGAATGACACAGAAGTGGTGAGGGAGAGAATGACGGAGGAGATCTATAGAATGACGCAGGATTCAAAACATCATTCATACCAGATAAAGGAAGGTGATTGGGTATAGAATGACGATGCAAACATGGCCTAAGTGAATGATTATCACCAATTTGTAGAACCTGGTTAGAATGACAGATTGTAACACACACACACAGGCGATGGTCTGTGAGAAATTAGACAAGGAAGGGAGGGAGAATATACTACGCCGTTTACCTGCCTGGTGTTTAAATAATTAAGTAAGAGAAGGTGTCCCACGGGCGAGACCTTTTAGTGAGAGGGAGTCAGTGTCCAGCCAGACGGTGTACCTAACCTAACCTAACCTAACCTTAACGTAACCTAACCTTAACTTAACCTATTCTAACCTTAACGTAACCTAACCTCGTTATAACCCGGAGATACAGGGTGTTAAATGTTCAATGTCTCTTCTTTATAACACTGAAATACAAGCATTACAATGAATACGGTGAGAGAGAGAGAGAGAGAGAGAGAGAGAGAGAGATCCTCATAGACCCCGGTCCTAATAGATCCCCAACTATTAAGATTGGGGTCCACCTCTAAGGAACTTCACTCTAAATGGTCAGGGGCCCATTAGACTAGAGGGGCCCATTAGGACTAGGGCCCATTTGACCCTGTAACTGAAGCCCGGGGAAGGAAGGGTCCCTGATAGAGCTGCTCAGGTATGCACACCCAATTGTTGTCGTCGTGGAGATAAAAGTCGTTCGTGTCGTTTACTTCGAACTGTTTTTGTTTTTTTCTTCTTTCGTATTTGTTCCTCAAGATAATTTCCCTCTTTGTTTCCTCTTGTTTATTTATTTGTTTAGGATATTTCCCTCTTTATTTTTCGTCGTTCTATCTGTTGTTGTTGTGATACATTTTATTTGGTCATTTTCCGTTACCGGCGGCGGTTAAAAGTCGTTAAGTTCGTAAGTGTTTGTTTTTTTAAATCTAGGTGGCTGGTCTCTTGAGTGTCCTCGTGAAGATTTGTAGTGATGGTTCGTCTCGGCCCTCCGTCCCCTTTCCTCCTCCACCCCTTTCCTCCCCCACCCCCTCCCCCCTCCACCCTTTTTCTTACCTCCTTCTACAACTCTTCTCACTCCCCTTGTTCTTTCCTCCTTGCCTCTTCCCTTCTTCCCTCCCCTATTCCCCTTCCCGTGTTTCCCCTCATCCGTCTTTCCTCCCCAGTCTTCCTTTCCTCACTTCCCTCTCACTTCTCTACGTTCCTCCTCGCCTCCTCCCGCCCCCCCCACCTCCCTCGGTAGAGATGCCGTATAGCTCTGTTTTTATCCATTGTCTAGAGGCTGAGGAGGGAGGGAGGGGCTAGGTGAGAAGAAGGGAAGAGCTGGGTAAGGGAGAGAGGGGCTGGGTAGGGAGGGAGAGAGGGGCTGGGTAGGGAGGGAGAGAGGGGCTGGGTAGGGAGGGAGAGAGAGAGGAAAGGGAGGGGGGTCGTTTTTATAGGCCTCCGAGGAACACTTTATATCCTCCATAATTCCCAGACTTTTGCCTCCTTATCCTGTTCTCTCTAGCGAGTTATTGTCCGCTGCTGTGGTGCTGTACTGGTTCCTGTCTCATGCTGTGTGGTGCTGTATCATGCTGTGGTGGTTCCTGTATCATGTTCTGTGGTAGTGCTCTATCATGGTGTGTGGTGGTGGTACAAAGAAAAAATATGACATCAATAAGTATTAGTACAGTGGAAGGAGGTCGGTGTGTTTGGTGACCCTGTTCGACCAGCTCTCCCGACGTGTGTGGATCACTTTTATTAAATCTATATTTTAGAGAGAGAGAGAGAGAGAGAGAGAGAGAGAGAGAGACGTTATTAAATTCCACTCGAATATTGAAATCAGATTGGTGGTAATCCCGACTAATTACTCCCAGGCACAGAAATTAGGATTCCGACAAGCTTGATGAATTATTCCAGCGATGTCCAATTGCCGTCAATCTTGCCTCGTGACTTGTAATTGACGGTGGTGGTGGACAGGGTAGTGGTGGAGGATGGTGGACAGTGTGGTAGTGGTGGTGAAGAACATGGTAGTGGTGGTGAAGAACATGGTAGTGGTGGTGATGTTGGAGAAGTACCACGTACCCGACCGCTTTTTTTCCCCCAGGCGACACTAGACCATCCAGCCAGCCTGACCAATCTAAACTTACCTTCAGGAAATCAAACCTAAAGTACCCAAGTTAACTTTGTTTAGTCTTAATTAGGTCTGGTTGGTTCGTGTCGTCCTGGGAGAAGAAAGATTCTCTCTGAAAGGTTTTAATATACAGTACGAGCCTCGGGGTGTGTGGTGGGTCCCTTGTATGGGTTGGAGGCAGTATAACGACATCCTCCCCCTTCATCATGGTAGTTACAGCAAGAACGACCATAAATGAGTGATTACGGTGGTCGATAATGAACTAGGGTGATCAGGGCCGCCCGTCACCTGGGATTAACGAGGGCTAATTAAACGCCAGGGAGTGTGGGTGGTTGTCATAACAGACGACGAACAGATCACCCTGTTCCGGGTCACCGCGATGCTCATTACCGCCGCAGATTGAGTCAGAGGCAATAGTGTTTATTTTGTTCCCGGCGGCGGCCATGTTGGCTAATATTTACAACCCTTCGTGCGTGATGACAGTCTTTTAAATAAAATTCCCTCCGTAAAAATATTACGTAATTACCGAGATTTTGTTTGGATTAGCAAGAAAATTCGGCGAATTTAAAGGAATTTATAAGTCGATTAGTGTTTGTAAAATATGAATGGGTGAATGAGTTATTAGAGCGGAAACCTTCAGCTCCGACGGTGGAAATTTCGACTCCGGGGCTGGTGGGAGGCGTGACATTTCATTTGAATTGACGTCCACAGAATTGGCCCTGTGGAAAATGTGTAATTGAGTTTGTTAATTAAAGACGCCACGGTTAATGAGATTCTCATATGGTGAAGATGTATTCTAATGAGTTTGGGGAAGGAAGAAGCATTTATGCCGACGCTATTCTTATTTAACATGTTGGAGGAGACGGGGGAGGGTAGGGGCGGGGCGGGGCGGGGAGGGGACGTGAGGTGAGGGAGGGAAAGAGGTTTGGTAAGTCACGTTTTCGGCTTCGGCGGAGGAAAAAAAGTTACACTGACATTTATTATATTAAAACTGATATATAACGTTGTAATTAAGCTTCTGATAATGATACGTTGATACCTTCCTTACTCGTTCGTTATATAAGATTAATTCAGGTCAACGAGCACTACTGACCTATATATTTAAGAGTTATCGAGGCCAGTTTTCTCGGTCAGCCCGGATATATATTTCTGTTTACCATAAGTATAAATATTTAGCCGGGTCCGTGGGGATAATTACTCGGCCGGTGTTTATGTACGTATATTGTGGGTATTATTTGGTGTTAATGGGAATATTTTGCCGGTTCATGCGGGGTGTTTGGGGTGATGTGTGTTATGGCGGCCGCTGCGATTTTGTTTTCAGTATTTACAAGGTATTTATTTATTATTATTATTATTATTGTTGTTGTTGTTGTTCCCTTGGTTTAGATTTTTTGTGTTTGTTGTAATGTTGAGAGCGTCATTCATTTGTTTTTCTTAATGACTTCTTAGATCTTCTGGGAGTTGGTTGTAATCTCTCTCTCTCTCTCTCTCTTTCTCTCTCTCTCTCTCTCTCTCTCTCTCTCTCTCTCTCTCTCTCTCTCTCTCTCTCCCCCCTTAGTCTCCCGTCACTTTATTTCAACCACTCAACTCAACCACACAACCTATCCTATCTTCCTTCTCTACCCCTCCCCCTTTCCTCTCCCTCTCCTTTCCTCCTCTCTCTCCCCTTCCTCTTCCACCCTTCCCCTGAGATATTACTTCAATACCTACTTCATGCCGCATTGTTAGCTACACTTTTTAAGACGCCGGCGAAGCAGTTTTAGAACAAAAAGCATTTTAAAAAAGTGATGGTCGGTGGAGGAGGAAGGAGAGGCGGGGGGAACAGTGCTACGCCACCTTAGTTGGTAGAGTCGTCCATCACCTTGTGTTATATAGATACTCTAGCTCTTGGTGCATATGAGATGGAAAAACTCTTATATATTGAGGAAATTTCCGCAGAAAACGCCTCCAGACAGACAGACAGACAGACAGACTAGCGGAGTGAGTGAGTGAGTGGAGAATGCGGACACCATAATATACCACACTCCATCATGTTGGTCCGGGAGTTTGTTGCGAAAGTTGTGGTAATGTGTAGAGCTTAAGACATACTCCAGGACGACTAGGGGTGCTTCTTGTCGTCTGGTGAGGAATATATGACATTCTCCTCTGTGTTGTGAGCTCAGAACACAACACACGATGATGAAGATCTTGTAAAATGTGTCATCATGTAACATAATCTACAGTCGACTCCCCACTTGTGTTGAGTTTATTATTATTATTATTATTATTGTTGTTGTTGTTGTTGTTGTTATTATTATTACTTTATTTAGTACAAGAACAGAAGAAAGTAGAACAACAGTCATTAACAGTGTGGATGTTTATCGTGTGTGTGTGTGTCTGTGTGTGTGTTCCTTGAAAGAGATTTGTATCCGTATTATCTATAATAATCTGGTGGCTAATACGCATAATCCATAACCTGATCTCTAATCTGTTATGCAGTCCGGAATTATTATGTAATTTAGCTATCATGATATAACGCTGAATCCGTTATGTAATTACGAGTCGGTGGTCGTGACCCTGAAACGACTTCTGCTGTGATGACGACCAGTAGTAGTAGTAGTAGTAGTAGTAGTAGTAGTAGTAGTAGTAGTAGTAGTAGGGAGGACGTGGGAGGTACAGGGAACTAGCGCCAGCAGGTTTACGGCCTTTTACCCTTGACAATGAACTTGACGTTGTGGGGGTAACCTGCCAACCCCCCTACCCTGTATGCCAGCCCCCTGCCCTGCTGCGCCACCTGCCTACCTGCCAGCCCCCCTGCCCTGCTGCTGCCTGCACCTGCCAACCCCCCTACCCCTGCTGCGCCACCTACCTACCTTCTGTACCTTCCTACTTACCTCTCTCTCTCTCTCTCTCTCTCTCTCTCTCCCTCCCTCCCCTTCGGCACTACCTCCTGCAGGCTGTCACTCGTAATACACCGAGGCGCACTAATGACTGGGTCTTGATCGACGCTTTCTGAGTGGTGGAGTGAGGCTTGGGTGAGACGAGGGTGACAGGGGTGGGCTGGCTAGGGTGACAATGACGGGAGTACGAGCTAGGGTGAGTGAGTGACGGGGGCTGGCGGGATAGGGTGAGACATGAAGTTCCTCAGAATGTCGAAGCTCTCACAAAAGACGCGTCAGTTGATCTCTTAAGGAGGTGAGTGACTGTCAGTTCTTTTCTTTGGTGGGAGATATTTTATTCTTCACTCCACCGCCGCCGTAGTGGGTAGTTACCATGACGTGTGTGTTTTGTTCAGGACCACATGAAGATTAGGCACTCCAGCTTCTTAAAACACACGTGAGGATTCAAACACCCTCAACCTAACCTAACTTAACTTAACCCAACCTAACCTGAACGCAACCTAACCCCTCTTATAAGTTGGGGTGACTAAACTAAAGTTGATTCGGTTACTTGCTCCTCCAATACGGTTTTTTGGTGGAGGTTTCCGTGGGACGCCTTCAGCCCTGGTGGTGGACGGATGTAAGCCAAGCACACTCACACACACACGCACACACACACACACACACTAATGGTCATAAGTCATAGTTTATGGTTAGTGATAAACTAAGAACGTGTGAATGATGCTGAAAGGTCATTGTAGAAATTAATAGAGTAAGAACATAGAGAGAGAGAGAGAGAGAGAGAGAGAGAGAGAGAGAGAGAGAGAGAGAGAGAGGTCCAGATTCTCAGACTCTTGCGTTAATTGCCTCCCTATAGATATGGGGAGGTGGGTTACGACCTCGTTAAGCTGCGACACACTGAACTACCTCGACACTGTAATTGAGAGATGGTATGATATAGACTTTCTCTTGATCTCAATGAAGAAAAAATAGACTCATGGATTTTATGAATTTTTGCTCATCTAGTTATTGAAGAAGTGTCTGAATTCTTGTAGGACACCCGTAAGATATCCAGGATCCTTCTTAGTTAGTCACAGGGGTTTACTGGATGGTGTAGGGTCCTCCGGTGTGGCCAGGAGACTGATGGCCAGACTTGTGGTGGAAGTTACTGAGAGTGAATTAGGAACTACCTGTAGCAGAGTTGTCAGGTAGTTAAGGTGGTCCTCCTGGCTCATACACTCTGGCCTGGTCGAGGATCATAATAGTAATATTGAAGTAATAGTGATGACTGATAATACTTTTAAGGTAATAACAAAGATAACTAGACCAGGTGATGATGATAATAATAATAATAATAATAATAATAATAATAATAATAATAATAATAACTAAGATGAAATTAGTATTATTATTATTAAACATCGTGATAATAACGCTAATCATTTCACTTTAATAATAATTTAGAAAATACAAAAAAATAGCAATCATTTTAAGAGGAAGAACAGCGGCAAGTGTCCCCGGGAGCCGCTCGAGGAGTAGGTCAAGGTCCTCCTCCAGCCTCTGAAAGCCAGCTGGAGTCTTAAGATTTCCTGAAGGTCTTCTGTTCCTCATCATTACTCGACGCTATATTTGCTTCTCATTATATTACGTTGTCTGGTGTTTACCTTGTACTTATGAGGGTGGTGATGACGGTGGGGGTGATGGTGATAATGGTGACGACGGTGGTGGTGATGGTGACTCGTTTGGCTCTCATAAACTTGTGTATTGTGTTGAATAGGCCTTAGTTGTATAAGAGAGAGAGTGTGTCTGTAAAGGGTTAATGATCGTGAATATCTAACCTCACACACAACAGAGGATCGTGGTTCAGGGACAGAGGTGACCAGACTTCAGTAATTGACTCTATATCGTTTATAAAGACGGGGCAAGTTGGCCTCAGTTCAGTATACATGGTCTGGGAGCTGTGTGTGGGGGCGACTCTGGAGTGATCGTCCGCAGTTCGTTAATATCCAATAAAGAAAATCTTTAAACTCTCATTGATTGGACTGAAATCCGATTTGGGAGTTGAAGGTTGGTAAGGGAGGGGGATAGGGGGGGAGGTAGGGATAGTGTGGGAGAAGAGAGGACGGTGGGTGATAGATAGAGGGAAGGGAGAGAGAGAGAGAGAGAGAGAGAGAGAGAGAGAGATGGATAGGTGATCAATATCTTTCTGGTTGAAGGGCTTTAATGATGACCTCGTGACCTGGGTTATACTGGAGATGACATGACCTTTCTCCAGATAAGACGAAGATACTTGAAGGGATCAGTTCAAGGGTTAAGAGATGTCATCATGGGATCTTTCAAGCCTTGATATATAAAGGTTACATTGATGGTGTTCTTGGGGCTAAAAATACAACACTAAACAAATGCATCAGTTCAAACCTATAAAGTGACTCCTAAACTCCCCATTGTTGTACCTATAGACAAAGTATTAATCCTCTTTACTCACAAAAGCTTAAAAATAACAAACAAAAGTATTGGATATAAACCCGTAAACTGGTCCCTTGAGCCACCAGGTGTGTGGAGTCGAATTCTTGGAACCCCGACACCTGGCTTATGGGGTGGGGGAGGGGGGTGTTAAAAGGAGAGTCGGTCAGGCTTTTCCTCTTCTCCTTTTCCGTAAGCTCTTCCATTCATCCCTCCTCCTCTTCCTCTCCCCCATGCTCTTCCCTTCCTCTCTCCTCCTTTCTCCTCCTCCTCCTCCTCAGTGGGTTGCGTCAGCTGAGGCGGCGATGGCTCCCGTGGTCGATGACTCCTGGCTAATGCCTGCTGGTGTACACTTGCTTGATTACCCTCCTCTCTCTCTCTCTCTCCAGTGTGCATCGAGTGAATCTTTGGCTAGAGAGAATTAAACTTGTGTAAGCTCATGAGTCAGTCTAAAGTGAAGACGCGGGAAACGATTGCGTGGCATTGAGTGCGTGAACTCTCTTTTTCCTGTATCTGTGAGAACTCTTGTACATTGAAGTTTATCCAGTGAGTGAAAATGTGAGTGTGAGAGTACAGAAATAACGGAGAGAGAGAGAGAGAGAGAGGTAAACTAGGGGCAAGGTGCTACAGGTCTCACATTCATCAACACTGCAGAGGTAGAACGCAACGCTCTCTCCCTATAGAACAAGAGAACCACTCCCTTTTCTCCCTTGTCTACTTACCCTCCCTGCCTACCTACCATCCCTCCCTCCCTAACCTAACCTCCCTACTTACCCACTAAAACACTATCACAGCACATCTTCAGACAGTACATTAGACGCCTCTACACCAGCGGCCTTCACAGTGTTTCTAAAATTGTCTTTTCGAAAATACATTTAAGCTGGACTCTATAAACACTACTGTATGACCCTGACCTGTGTTTGTGTGTCATTTTATTATTATTTGACCTTTATGTTCTGTGTGTGTGTGTGTGTGTGTGTGTGTGTGTGTGTATCTGTGTGTATCTTTGTGTGTGTGTGTCGGCATTTTTGTTGAGAATGATAGGAATGGTTTGGCACATGCCTCTATTCTCCCTCCTCCCTCCCTTTCCTCCATCATCCATTCGTCCCGTCCAGCCCATCTCCTATTCCTCACCCCCATCCACCCTCCTCCTCCCTCCCCCCATCCCTCCTCCCCCTCCCCTCACCCCCACCCCTCCCTCCCTCCCACCTCACCACCCCCACCCCTCCCTCCCTCCCACCTCACCCCATCCCTCCCACCTCACCACCCTCCTCCACCTCACCCCTCCCCACCTCACCCCTCCTCCCTCCCTGATCCCCGTGAATATATTAAAAGGCTTAGGTAGGCATTTCATCAAGATTTCCTCTATAACGAAGCGTAATGGAAAGCGGATTTAAATACATTATACTGAATTACATATCAGGTGGATTTTGTATTAAAAAAATATCATGGCACAAAAATGTTCAGGATTTTGTTTGTTTTTTCTGAAGTACAATGTGTGTGTGTGTGTGTGTGTGTTTGTGTGTGTGTGTGTGTAAGAGAGGACAAAAAATGGTTGTTATTTTTAGGGTTGGGAAAGTTTTTAGATAGCGTTTGTGCTTCTCCAAATAGTTTCAGTACGAAGTTATATATATTTTTCCCTCCATTCCTCGTTGAGAGAGTTTGGGATTGCCTCACCGAATACCTGTCTAGTGAGTCGTGAGGGGCCACCGTCCACTGTTACCTCACCACTCACCTCACAACTCGACCACAGGTAATGTTGTCTCTACCTGTGCTGTAGTGAAGATATCGCTCGAACCGGAAACGCAAGAGAGAAATTAATAAGTGTTGATAGTTTTGCAGTATTTAATCCGGGTCCGTTAGTGTGTGTGTGTGTGTGTGTGAGAGAGAGAGAGAGAGAGAGAGAGGGGTCAACAGGCCATTACAATTGTGTTGATTTTACCTGTAGTAATTAAGGCCTAATTGGTGATACACCCAATATAATCTACAGCTTTCTAGGTTAATTAAGGGACTTAGTGTAAACAGGTATTGATAATTATAGAGTCAATTATTGAGGTGATTTACAAATAATTTTCACTCCCCTGTAAAAAAAAATAATAGTTATAGGTATGACGTCACGCATTAATGTGATTTCGTTAATTGGGTTTTGTTTTGTTGACTGAAAAAATATACAGGGATGAAGCGTTAATGACGGGTAATTGTTGAAGTACTTAATTGTGTTGATGAGTTAGGTTAGGTTAAAGGAATGAATGGTTGATAGACAGACAGTTAGTGACAGTAATTGGAGGGAATGTCTTTAATAATTGGAGGAATGTTGAATCGTGGAGAGAAGGTTAATCAATTATATGGAGAAAGTTAGTATTGAGAGGAAGGTTATTAGTGGAGGAGGAAGGTTGAGTGGTGGAGAGGAAGGTTAGTGAGTGGAGAGGAAGGTTAGTGGTGTTGGAGAGGGAAGGTTGGCAGTGGAGAGAGAGGGAAGGTTAGTGGTGGAGGGAAGGTTAATGGTGGAGGGAAGGTTAGTGGTGGAGGGAAGGTTAGTGGTGGAGGGAAGGTTAGTGGTGGAGGGAAGGTTAGTGGTGGAGGGAAGGTTAATGGTGGAGGGAAGATAAGTGGTGGAGGAAGGAAAAAGGTCACCAAAATATCATCCTTGACCCTAATGACATGATCGTTAATGACCTGGTAATTATAACCCAGTATGTTAAATAATCTGAGTAGATATGAAACCTTGGTGATTATATCTTAATGACTGAATGAATTATGCAGCCCATTGAGTGGCGGAGGTGGCCAATCAGATGGTCATTACCTGTGTCTGTGGTGGTGATGATACGACAGACAACACGGTACCTCCAGCGACAAGTTGACAGTAACTCATTTAGTCACACTAGCAGTCGTCCTGCCGCCTGCTCTATCCTCCTCCCTCCCTCCTACCCCACATCACCATCACACACCACAACAAGGGGTCCTATAGCCGGGGGTCTCAAGTTAAGGATGCTGCTCGGAACGTCTTCGGATCACCAACAAAACTCCCGACTCAGGAAACGAACCGCTTGAATCTCTTAACAAATGTCTTGATCCAGTGGCCAGATCCTCTCCTATCACTTAGTTAAACTTTCGCACCGCTGAACGAAGACGATGGGGTGCCAGAGGGAAGGAGAGAGTCGAAAGTTCTCAGGCCATCCGAACGAATCTTTTCGAATCACTGAAGGGAATATCTCTTCTCAAGGGGATCACAGAACGAACCTCTTAGGGGAGGGTTTATTTATTTTTTTTAGCAAGTGTAGAATTGTTGTGTTGTGACTAAGATACCTTATGTGAGGTTTTTTGTTTGTTTTTTAAGCCTATGTGAAGTCTCTCTCTCTCTCTCTCTCTCTCTCTCTCTCTCTCTCTCTCTCTCTCTCAATAATCATCTGTATTTAATTCTCTAGTTCCTTTCCAGTTTCGTTCCATTCGTGTCGTCGAGTGTGTTGTTCACGTTATGCCTTTGACTCCATAAAACCCCCAAAAAGACACAAGTCTGAAGGTTTGGGAATTGATTGACCAAAAACTGTTAATTGTTTACTAGACGAGCGAAGGAGGAGAAGGAGGAGAAGGAAGAATAAAGGGAAGTTGAAGAAAGTGTTTTACTCTCTCCCACTTAAAACACCCTCCCTCCCTCCCACTCCTCCCTCCCTCCCTCTAAACTCATTCCTTCATCCCTCCCTCCCGACTCCCTCCTCGCTCTTCCCTTCTTCCCTGCTTCCCCCTTCCTCCCCTCCTCCTGCTTCCCCTTCCTCCCTCCTTCCCTTCACTCCCTTCTTCCTCCCCCTCCCTTCCTCCCTCCTGCATGCCCCTCTCCCCTGTTCCCCTGCCTTCCCCTCCTCCTTCTTCCCTCTCCCCACCTCCACACCATATTCCCTCCTGTCCCACGTGAACTAATCATGAATTTCTCTGACTTAATTCTCACTCTCAGACCTTGGCCATTCACTAGGCTTGAAAAGTCGTATAATTGAATTGAGGAGAAAATTCACTTTTTTTTCTATTTTAATCTCTCTCTCTCTCTCTCTCTCTCTCCTGCATCTTGTTTAGGTTCTGGCTTGTCTTCTTTGTCTTCATGTTCTATGTCTGATTTTTATATTTTCTTGTTCGATTCTTTCTTTTTCTTCAATTTCTTTCTCATTCTTCATCTCTCTCTTCTCCTTCTCCTCATCCTCTCACCTTTACTCCTTCTCCTCATCCTCTCACCTTTACTCCTTCTCCTCATCCTCTCACCTTTACTCCTTCTCCTTTCCTTCTCGGTGAGGGAGGTGGTGTAGACCCTTGGGAGGGGCTGTCACTTGGGTCTTCAACGATACACACACACACACACCCGTCCCTTCATCCCAGGCGTCAACACCTTCGGGTCAACCACACCAAAATCTGCTCCTCCTCCGTCGTGTGTGTGTGAGAGAGAGAGAGAGAGAGAGAGAGAGAGAGAGAGAGAGAGAGCTCCATTCTTTTCCTTTTTGGTGAACCTGGTGATGACTGCTGCAGGTGGCTCCTTGTTTTTGGTGATATTGGTGACGACAACTGCAGCTGGTCATGATTTATCACCTTCTTGTGATTCTGATGTATTTTGATGTAGTTGGTTGAGTGGTGATGGTGGTGGTGATGATGATGGTGGTAGTGATGATGCCTCATATGCTGTACCAAGAGACTCGTGTTGTTGTTGCCGTGTGATGGTGTGTACCGTTACTGCTTTGTTCTGGGAGCCTGGTGGATACTAATGATGCCGAGGTTTACTCCTGTCACGCTCCACTACCGTTATTAGTACTGTTGCTACTGTTACTGAGATTCTTCTGTTGCTACTGTTACTGAGAGTTTTTCTGTTGCTACTGTTACTGAGAGTTTTTCTGTTGCTACTGTTACTGAGAGTTCTTCTGTTGCTACTGTTACTGAGAGTTCTTCTGTTGCTACTGTTACTGAGAGTTTTTCTGTTGCTACTGTTACTGGGAGTTTTCTGTTGCTTCTATTGTTTCTAGTGTTTTTGGTAACTGTTGTTATATTCTGTTGTTCATTCTGTTCTTAACTGTTCAGCTGTTAGTGGAGGTCCGAACCATTTGCTGTTCTCAACTATTTCGTTCATATTGCCTACTGTTGCTGTTCCTGTTGCTGCTGCTCCTGTCTTTTTGCTGTTGTTTTTGTGCAC
The DNA here is from genome assembly GCF_018991925.1 of Homarus americanus. Lineage (NCBI taxonomy): Eukaryota > Metazoa > Arthropoda > Malacostraca > Decapoda > Nephropidae > Homarus > Homarus americanus. The sequence goes on from NW_024712325.1 coordinate 182,412, forward strand.
GTCCCACTGCCCTGACCGCTTGCTTTTATTGAGCATTGTGGCCGACTCGACCCGTTAGCCGCAAAACTGGGTGAACTGAGTGAGCGAGTGAGTTGGTGTGTGAGTTGAGTGAGTGAGTGAGTTGGTGTGTGAGTGAGTGAGTGAGTTGGTGTGTGAGTTGAGTGAGTGAGTGAGTGAGTGAGTTGGTGTGTGAGTGAGTGAGTGGGTTGGTGTGTGAGCGAGTTGGCTGACTGGCTCCGGAGGTGTCCAGTGGCGAGGCTTTGTTTACCCTTGAGGTGTCGAGTGTTACCTGCAGGTGTGGAGCCCGGTGACTTCTTCCTTCCTTCCTTCCCTTTTCCTTCCTTCTTTCCCTTCAGTCATTCCTTCCTGATATTCTCCCTCCATCTGTCCTTCATTCCAACCCTTTCTAGTTTCCTCCTCCCTTCCTTCATTCTCACCCTTCCTACTTTCCTCCCTCCTTCCCTCTCTCTCCTTCTCATCCTCCTTCTCTCTCTGTCTCCCATGCTCTTTACGTCCCTATTCTTAGTCACCCTCTCTCTCTGATTAGCTTTCTGTCTCACTCCCTCGTTCCCTTAATCCCTTCCTTCCTGATTTGTTGTTTCTCTCCCTCGTTGTCATCATCTCTCTCTCTCTCTCTCTCTCTCTCTCTCTCTACATTCTTTCCTCCCCTTTCTCACTACTATGCTCTTTCCTCCTGTCCCACGCATCCACTTCATCCTTCCTTTATTTCTCTTCTCTCCCTTCCGCCCTCCTATCATGTTTAATCCTTTTCCATCCTCTCCGTTTTTCTTTCCCTCCCACCCCTTTCTCTCTCCTTCTATACTTTCGTCCCCTCCCTTACACCCACCCACCTTTCCATATTCTCTCCCCTCTCACTCATCCCCCTCTCCCCTTCCTATCCACTGTCTCCTTCCCTTCCTCCCTCCATCCTCTTCTCTCTCTCCCTATCTCCTTCCTATCCTCTCCCTCCCTCATAACTTCACCGTTCCAAGCAGGCTCTCCCGTCGGCTGTGGTTGCGGTGTTGGTGGTGGCCTGGTCGGGTTGGTTGGTTTACGGTACAGCTTACTGGGTGAGTGGGAGGGGAGGTGAGTGGGAGCGGTGGGGTGTGTTTTGCTGGAACCTCCCCGTATAAGTGTGTCATGTGGTGGCTGCTGCTCTACTGACTGTGAAGCTCCCTTGACGGCCTCCACAACTTGTCTTATGTCCCCTGGAAATGTGAGATCCTAGCTACTGTATGTTCCCACCTTCGCTGTTTCATTGGGGTTCCGCAAGGTGGGTGTCCTTCGCGGTTTCATTGGGGTTCCGCAAGGTGGGTGTCCTTCGCTGTTCCCTGGGGTTGTGGAGGGTGGGTGTCCTTCGCTGTTCCATGGGGTTGTGTAAGGTGGGTGTCCTTGGATGTTTCTTGGGGTTTGTGTGAAGTGGTTTTCCTTCAATTATTCATGATTTATGGGGGGTGCCTTTCTCTGTCTGATGGAATATGGGGAAATCTTCTGAGTTTATGGGGATTCTTAAGCTGTTTTATGGGAATTCGTACCGGACGCTTCCTTCCTTATCGGTTGTGGTTATGGGTGGATTCCTTAACTATTTATGGGGGGCTTGTATCGTTGTCTTATAGGGGATTTCCTCCACTTGTAATCTTTCTTCCGGGTTCCCCCCCTCTCACTCTCCACCCTGCCCTCCCCCCTCACTCTCCACCCTGCCTTCCCCCCCACACTCCTTCCTCCCCTCTACACCTACCCCTCCAACCCCTCTCCCCTCCCCCCTCTCCCCTCCCCCCATCATTATTTATGACTCGTTGTACTGTGTAATTTAAGTTACACTTTGCGGGAGCTTGAGAGAGCAGAGGGTAGCCCGGGGCAGCAGTAGTATGATAAATAGCCCAGAGTAGCCAGAAGTACGGGAAAGTAGCAGCAACAGTATAGAACAGAAGTAGCAGTAACATGATAGCTTAGAGTAGGAGAAACATGGAACATGAGCACAACAGAAGGCCGTCAGTGGTAGCAAGGAACAGTAGCAACAGCACCACAACAGTAGCCCGGAGCAATAGCAACAGTAACAGTAACCCCGAATAGAGGAATAACGGGAGAAATCCAGTCTAACGAGGTCTCGGCCCGTCTCTCCAGTTACCAGTAAAGGCCTTGTCTAGACTCGGTACAGGTCTAGACTCGGTACAGGTGCCGGGCTTCGGTACACAGGTCTAGTCTCAGTACAGGTCTAGTCTCGGTAGATCTAGACTCAGTACGGAATCTAGACTCGTACACGATAATGGTCTCGGTACAGGTAGACTTACGGGTACAGGTCTAGACTCAATTTAGCTAAAGTGAATTTTGACAGCGTGAGAGGCGCGACGCGTAGGAATCCAGTATTATATTTGACCTCTGCAACATGAGCTTGGAATATTATGTTATTAGCTGTAGCTAGGTAGGGTGAAGCAGGGAGGGAGGAAGGGTGAAGCAGGGAGGGAGAGGAGGGAGGAACAGTAAGGGAGGTAGGGAGGAAAAGCGTGAGGCAGGGAGAGAGGGAGGGAAAACGACCCTTGCAATATGGCACATGTAATATAGAGGGACATTGTATGGCGTTATCGGGGCATAAAGGCATAGTAATATAGCATCCATAAGGGGAATAAAATAACACAATGAGGGAAATAAAATAGCAACTATATGGAAATAAAATAGCAACTATATGGAAATAAAATAGCACTAGAGGGGGAATAAAATAGCACTGTAGAGGGTAATAGGGGAATATAATAGAGCTCTAAAGGGGAAGTAAGTGTTAAGATGATAGAAGGAAGAATGTTGTGTGGGGAGAGAAGCAATAAGTCGCGTGTTTTACTGTATAATTAAATGGGGTGTAGGGAGAGAGGTTGAGGGAGAGTGAGGAAGAGAGGTTGAGGGAGAGTGAGGAGAGAGGATGAGAGAGGGAGAGGATGAGAGAGGGAGAAAGGTATAGAGTCAGGGTGGAACTGGAGGGAGGGAGGGAGGGTACAGGCGATGTCAGTGACCGCTGCTGTAGAAAGACGGACTCGCCACCCTCCCTCTCTCCACTCTTTCTCCCTCTCTCCACTCTTTCTCCCTTCCTCTACTCCCCCTCCCTTCCTCTACTCCCCCTCCCTTCCTCTACTCCCCTCCCTTCCTCTACTCCCCCCCTCCCTTCCTCTACTCCCCCCTCTCCTTCCTCTACTCCCCTCCTTCCTCTACTCCCCCCTCCTTTCTCTCTCCCCTCCCTTCCTCTACTCCCCCTCCCCTCCTACTCCCCCCCTTCCTCTACTCCCCTCCCTTCCCTCTCTCCCTCCCTTCCTCTCCCCCCTTCAGCCTCCTTTCTCTTTACTCCACACTGGGCCTTACTTACTATGCCTCTTCTTCCTTCACTTGTCTTCCTACCCCTTTCATCCACCCTTTCTTTTCTTACCCCTCCACCCCCGGGTATCACCTCGCTGCCATTTCCCTCATCCTTTCGTCTTCCTTTTTCTTCTTAAGTTAATCCTCCTCTCTCCTTTCTTCCGTTCCTACTCTTCTTCCTCTTCTTTGTTCCTTTTCTACTCTTCTTCCTTCCTTCCTTAGTTAGATTAGTGTTAGATTAAATTAGCTTCCGTTACAATAAGGTTACAATCCAACACGACTGCTAAAGTAAATAACATATTATTCCGATATATTTCATAAATTTCAGAGGTTCAGTACATAATATATTTCACGGGTGTTTGTACTGGGAGAAGCCAGCGAGGTAGGGAGGATCACCACTAACGCCCTCACTCCAAATCCCTCTCCCTCCAAATCTTCCTCCCCAACCTCTCCCTCCAACTCCTCCTCCTCCTCCTCCTCACTGCTGAATATTTATAAGTCAACCCATTTAAGAAAAATAAAATGGTAGTGTTTGGAATAATTCAGGTATTCAGAGGGGAACGTCACCTGAAGATCAAACACCCTATTCTTGAGATTTGGGTCAGGTCAGGTCAGGTCAGGTTAAGTCAGGTAAGCTTTGATTAGGTTCGGTTACAGGTGTGTTAGATTTGGTTTAAAACGTTTATCACACAAACTAAGCTACGTGTCTAGTTAATCCCTCGCTCTTAAATGGTATTAGCTTACATTCGGTGCTGGATTGACCCGGATTCACTGTTTGCGTTCGTGCGAATCTGACGCGTTTTTGGGCCTCGGCTGGATTAGGGAATTTCACAAAAGCTCAGATCAGTGGTAAAGATGTTGACTTATACGTAAATATTTTCGACCAAAGTGGGTGTCTGCTGTTGAGGTACAGGCCAAAGTGGGAATAATCTTTAGATCTACAGGCCAAAGTGGGAATAATCTTTAGATCTACAGGCCAAAGTGGGAATATTCTTTAGAACTACAGGCCAAAGTGGGAATAATCTTCAGAACTACATTATATTTCTCTCGCCGTTTTGAGAATTTCCACTTTCAGCTCGGGTAATAATTTAAAACTCAATTGTCAAAACAAAACATTAAGGAAAATTAAGGAAATAATTACCTTTTTCTAATGACCTTTAATTACAGGTGAGGTGAGTTGATGCTTCATTAATAAAGGTGTTTGTGTAAATAATTTTAACTAATATCACCTTGAGTTGCCTTTTAATATATATTTTTTCCTCTTTTCCCACAGGTGAGTGATTTGGTGACGTAGTGGAGGTGCAGGTGAGGTGTTTCCAGGTAAGGGAGTTCACTGAGGTGGTGTCGTGAGGTAAGTGGTTCGTCGGTAGTCTGTCAGGTGAGGGGTTCGTATTGGTTTCAGTCAGGTGGTTCATTTAGGATGGTAGTGGTTCGTCTATGGTGTGTCAGGCTGGTGGTTCATTCGGGATGGTAGTGGTTCGTCTATGGTGTGTCAGGCTGGTGGTTCATTCGGGATGGTAGTGGTTTGTAGGTGGTTGTTCGGAGGGATTCGTTTCAGTTGTGAGGTTCATTTACAGTAAAGGTGGTGGTGTGAGGCAGATGGTTCGTAGAGCTAAGTGTCTCGGATGACTAGTTCATATTTGAGGTGATTCAGTTGACTGGTTCGAAGCTTTATTGACAGTAATAGTTATCCCACAGGCAGGAGGAGTCAATTTCCTGCCAAGAACCTCCTTCACCCACCTCCTCCTCCTTCTTTCCTCCTCCTTTCTACCTCCACCTTCTTCCCAGCTCTACCACCTCGCTTCTCTACCTCCCTTTTCACCCTCTTCCCCCCCCTGACCCTCCTCTTTCCCCCTCATCTTCCTTCCCCCTTCACCCTCCTACCCCCTCACCCTCCTACTCCCTCACCCCTCTACCCCCTCACCTCCCTACCCCCTCACCCTCCCTTCCCCCTCACCCTCCCTACCCCCTTACCCTCCCTACCCCTCACCCTCCCCTGCACAGGGTCTGGGGTGGCACATGGGGGGTGAAATATCGACGAGGCATGTGCTGGCCAGGGGAAGGAAGGAGGGAGGGAGGGAGGGAAGGACTTATTGCTCCAGATATTAACACCTCACTGAGAGTTATCGTCGAGGAGATATTACGGTGAGGAAGAGGGATATGACCTGTCGCTTGAGGAGGAGGTCGAGGAGGAGCCTGAAGAAGAAGAAGAAGTTGAAAAAAGTGTGTGTGTGTGTGTGTGTGTTCGTCGTCGGCTTCTTGCTTGTTATTATTTAGAGAAAGTTTGATATTGGACGTTGATCTGTTTGTTTCTTTGTTTCTTTGTTTGTGTTGGTGGAAGTTGATATTGGTTGCGTGTGTTTGTTTTATTGGAGAAAGTTTGATATTGGGTGTTTTTTTTGTTTGTTTGTTTGTGTTGGAAGGAGTTATTACGTAGCTAGGTGTTTGTTTGTGTGTTAATGTTAGGTTTATGTTATTGAGGTAGTTGTTATTGGGTGTATGTGTGTGTGTTTGTTTATTTGTTTTGTTATGAACCTCAGTATCCGGTACATATACACACACACACACACACACACGAGGGCTACTGGCCTTGCTGGGAGGGTTGAGAGAAGAAAAGAAGTTGCATCATCATTAACTCTTTACAGTGTTCCAGGGAATTCCAGGCAGATGATGGGAATTATGAACGAATTATCCGGAATTATTAGGAATTATGAGAAATTGTTGAGAATTATGAGGAATGAGAAGGTCATCGGGCGGGGGGAGGGGGAGGAAGGATCAAGGGGGTGTGTGTGTAGGTTTCTCTCCTTGACATTCCTGGTTCGGTCACTGGCGCAGCTCTGTGGTGGTAGTGGTGATGATAGTGGTGGTGATAGGGGATGGTGGTAGTGGTAGTGGTGGTGAAGATTAAGAGGAACGTCGAGGAATAAGGGAAGAGGAGGTGATGAGACATAAAGAGGAATGAAAGAATGTGGAAGAGGTGAGGCATCAGGTCACGCGTAAGAATGAGGAGAATGTGTAGAGATTAATGAAGTGTGGGAGAATGAGAAGAGGGAGAAGATTGATGGGGAGGAATATGAGGTGGGGGTTTTATGGAAGTTAGGAGGATAGAAAAGATGGGGAGGAGGAGAGGAAGAGGACAGGGAGAGGATCGAGGATAATGAGGCAGAAGGAAGTGGGAAAAAGACGAAAGACGAACGGGAGAAAGAGGAAGAGGAAGATATTGATAACTAGACACACATAACTAAAGGAACAGGTTGCTAGGAGGGAGGAAGGAAGGAAGGAAGGAAGGAAGATAGGAAGAATAATATGACGTACTCCCCCCCCCCTTCACCCCACCATTCCTCACAACAACTAAAACTATTCAAATTAATTTAACGTGTGGGCTCCAGAATGCAGAGTTTGTGAGCCAGAAACTCATGAAGGGGTTTTGTTATTGTGAGTCTCGTGTATTTAGACTCTTGTAGGAGGAGAGGGTGTTAAGTCTTCATTCTTTATATCCCTCCTTCATAACCTGTCCTTTATTTCTATCCTTCTTTCCTACCTGTTTGTTCTTTTTCCCGTCCATTCCTTTCTACTTGTCTGTCTTTTTTCTTGTCCTTCCTGTCTACCTGTCTGTCCTCTTTCTTGTCCTTCATTCCTACCTGTCTGTCCTTTTCCTGTCCTCCCTCCCCATCTGTTCTTTTTCCATCCATCTTTCCTACCTGTATGTATTTTTCCTGTCCTTCCTTCCATCCTGCCTTCCTTCTTCCCTCCCTGTCTGTGCTCCTTCCTTCCCTCCTCCCAGCTGAGGGTAGTGGTGGTGTGGACACTCCCGGGGGACGTGTTCACCTCCTCATTCAATCTTCTCTTATCTCCCCACGGGGCTTCTTCAGGCCACGGGGCACGACGGGGCTTCTTCAGGCCACGGGGCACGACGGGGCTTCTTCAGGCCACGGAGCACGACGGGGCTTCTTCAGGCCACGGAGCACGACGGGGCTTCTTCAGGCCACGGGGCGCTCTAGGGAAGCTTCGACGAGGCTTCAGTGACTGCCTCGGGCCTCCTGAAGGACTCACTAGGAAGCAGAAGGAGGCAGGAGGCAGGCACGTCGGATCCTATTTTTCACCAGCGAGAAAGTGTTAGGTTTGCTGAGTACCCGCGCTGTCTTTACTGAGTGCTCGAGCTGGCTTTACCGAGTGCCTGAGCTGGCTTTACCGAGTGCCTGTCCTGTTGTTCCAAGGCTGTTTAGCTTAAGTGGGTCCTGCACCTCGAGGTTGTGGTCTTTCATGGCTCTTGTGTTAAGTTTAATGGCCCCTGTGTGCCCATAGTGTTCTCTTAAATGGTCCTCCTCCTCCTCCTCCTCCTCCTCCTCCTCCTCCTCCTCCTCCTCCTCCTCCTCCCCCTATCTTAGTCTCAAGTTAATATTCAACTCTTCAGACTTGTTATTTCCAATCCTGTACTTTCTCATCCATGTACACACTCATGTGTACACACTCCCACTCATGTGTACACTTTCCATCATGTACACTTTTCCCACCTACTTATTGACACTTTCTCAGCCATGCACGTACACCTGCCGTCACGTACAAATACCTACCATAGGCGGGTGTTAAATACGTGTTGCGGTGGGTATTAGACGTGTTGTAAATACGGGTTATGATAACGAGTGGAATATGGTGATTGGCGCTTCTACGGACCAAGGGCACGAGCTTTTCCTATTTCATCATTAGGAAATGTATTTGAAGGTTTAAGAGCTTACTGTAAGGTAGGAAATGGGGTGAAGGTAATGGTGGTGATGGTATAGCGATAGTTGCAGTTGGTAGTAGTGGTGGTGGTGATGATGATGATGATAGTGTTGATGCGGATGGTGGAAATAGAATTAAGGGGATGATGGTGAGTATAGGAGGAGACGGAGGTATGGTGATAGTAACGGTGATGGTAAATTTTCAGAAGATAACAGCGAAAATGATGATTATGAAGAGGAGGAAGGGGAGGAGGAGGAAGGGGAAGAAGAGGAGGAGGAGGAGGAAGGGGAAGAAGAGGAGTAGGGTGATAGACATGAACAATAGAAGGTAGACGATAACAAATAAAATAAGGTTATGTAGATAGTACCTCCTCTTTCACGTATTTCGAAATCAGGATGAAGGAATGAAGGAGGGAAGGAAGAGGGAGAGGAGGATGAAGGCGGGAAGGATGGAGGGACGGAAGAATGAAGGAAGGGAGAATGAACGAAGGAATGAGAGAAGGATGAAGGGTCAAGGATCGTGACGTCATGCCTTCTGGATCACGACTTATACGCTGGGAGGAGGGGGAGGGGGTGTGGGGGTCAAGGAGGAGGTGAGGGCTGCTGCTGGGTGAAGGAAACTCCTGCAGGTGACAGGAGGGAGGTTAGGAGTTTACGAGGTTCCTGGTAGGGTCAGCGGGGAAGGAGGGGTGAGGAGAGGGGTAGGAGGGGAGGGAGGAGTCAGGGGTAGGAGGGGGGACTCTTGGCAGGTAGGATTATGGCTTTCTTAAAAATAGTTGGCCACTAGCAGGCGGAGGATTTAGGGGACCTAGTGTATACAGTGTGGTGGTGGCCCTGCCGCTGCCTGGATCATCTTCAGGAGGGAGTCATCCTTATTAGCTGGAGCAGGAGGAGGATTAAGGAGGCTTGTGGGACGTAGGATAGTTTACTTCAGGAGGGAGCCGTTTCTTACCAGTGGCTTCAGTCTTGGTGCAACAGGAGGACCTTCTGGTGGAAAGAAATAATAAGCTACAACCAGATGATGTATAGAGAACCCCTTTAGGAGAACCCAGCCATCCTTACTGGCAGGAGTAGTAGAGAGGAAGGTCACTGCAGGAGTACCGTGATATCCTGAAGGTAGGAGAATGACCTTTAATAGGATACTGAAGGAGGTGACGCCTTGACTTTTAGAGGAAGAAGACGGCGACGTAGAAAAGAATAGCGAAATAAGAGCAAGAGAGAGAGAGAGTAAAGCAGACAGGAAAGGAAAGAATGTAAAAAATAATACACGATAAAACAGGAAGAGGAAACAATTACAAGAGTGAAAGAGCCGGGGGGAAGGGAGGAAAGTGAAACAAGACAACAAGAGAGGGAGGGAAGGAGGAAAGACAAGGAGAAAGTAGAAAGAAGGAAAGGGGAGAACAAGGAAGAGGAAGAGAGTAATAAAACGACACTTCCTTGATGGTCGGTTTATCATCAAAGACTTGAGAAAGAAATTTAGAAAGGAGGTCACTGTATGATGATGGTGGTGGTAGTAATGGTGATGATGGTGATGACAATGAAGACCACGATGATGATGAACGGTGATGATGATGATGATGATGAGTTTAGAAAGTTTGAAATTCCGTATATGGAACAGTCATGCGAGGTGAACAAGAGTCAGTCACAGGTGCCTGATTCTTCATGACGATGATTCATGATTCGGCCATAAAAAACTCCCTCTCCCTCCCCAACTTGGCATGACAAGCGTGTACAGTTTTAAGTAGTCTCGGTGTAGTTTCGACGCCATTTTGTTTTCTCTTTTATGTTGCACCACTTGAATGAGATGATTAAATACCTTCGTGTGTGTGTGTGTGCCATGATCCTTCCAGGCACTGGGGCACTCAGGCTGGCACTCTAGACGACCCAAGACGGCACCGAATCCCCGGACACATGACACTGCCCCCATCCCCCGGACACATGATGGCCTCCCCCGGACATGACACTGCCCCATCCCGGACACGTGATGACACTCCCCCATCCCCCGACATGACACTGCCCCCCCTCCCCGACACATGATGACACTGCCGGCCTCTGCAGGAAGTGGTAATGGAATCCTGATTACCTTCTGATTTCAGGTCAATTAATACAGGTGCAGACTGATTACCATAATGCGCCAGTTTGTGGGGTAGGAGGGGGTGTGGAGAAGGTGATGTAGGTGGAGGGTAAGTGGAGTTGAAGGAGGGGTGATGCGGATGAGTAGGAGAAATGGGTGGCGGAGAAGGGGTGGTAGTGAGGAGGAGGAGGAGGGGTGGTGGGGAGGAGTAATGGAGAAGAGGTGTATTGATGGAGGAGAGGAGCAGGGTTAGAAAAAGGGGTAATGTGAAGAAGATAAAGAATAAGGGTAGGTGGAACAAGGAGGAGGAGAAGAAGAATGGTGGAGAGAGAGAGAGAGGGGTGTGATAGAAGAATCCCGATACTAAATTAGTTTAAAATATGCAGGGAGAGGAAGGGTGAAAGGGAGAGGAGGAAAGGAGAGAGCGAACTTGGCAGGGGGACTTAAATCCTAAACTCTTCAGAGGAATAAATAGGTTCCCCCTTCCCCTCCCCCCCCTCCCCTCCTCCTCTCCCACTTTTCCCCCTCCTTACGGAAGATTAGGGAAGAACCGATATGGTAATTGTGTAAAGTTTTGGTTGAGTAAACTAAAGGCCTTTGGTCGGGACAGTTGGGGGGATAATATCTTTTTTAAGGTAGGAAAGGGGAGAGAGGAGGGGGAAGGAGAGGGGGAGAAGGAGATAGAGAGGGGGAGAAGGAGATAGAGAGGGGTAGAGGATGGATAAATGGAGGGTGGGAAGAGGGAGGGTGAAGGATTGGGAATTGAGTGAGGGATAACGAAGGAAGGGTTGAGAAAGTGGAAAGAAAAGGGGATTAAGAAGGTGATAAAGGGACAGGGAAGGAGGGGGAGAGAGATAATGATATGGTAATGACCACTAAGAGAAAAGAAGGAGAATTAAGATTGGTTAGAGAGAGTTAAATACTAGTAAAGGTGAAAGTGAAGAGAAGAAAGTCGGTAAAAGTTTAGAAAGGAATAAGTTGAGAATAAACACACCGAGAATTTAAAAGAATGAAAGTGTGTGTTTAAGAGTGTGAGCACCTGTTGTGGTGGTGGTTGTTGTTTTTGTTATAGTTATTGTTGTTTTTTGTTATCATTATTATTGTTGTTGTTGTTGTTGTTATTGTGGTTGTTGTTATTGTTATTATTGTGGTTGTTGTTATTGTTGTTATTGTGGTTGTTATTGTTATTACTGTGGTTGTTGTTATTATTGTTATTGTGGTTGTTATTGTTATTATTGTTATTGTGGTTGTTGTTATTGTTATTATTGTGGTTGTTATTAGTACTGTTATTGTTATTTTTGTTAATATTATTCCTAACGTGATGTGACGACGTTTGTGTTAGTTATATCATAGTACTGTAATGGTGATAATGGTGGTGGTGATAGTGGTCGTGGTGATGGTGGTGATAGTGGTCGTGGTGGTGATAGTGGTGGTGATAGTGGTCGTGGTGGTGATAGTGGTCGTGGTGGTGATGGTGGTCGTGGTGGTGATGGTGGTCGTGGTGGTGATGGTGGCTCGTGGGGTGAGGTGATGAGTGGTGGTGGTGGTGGAGTAGTGTGGTGGTGGTGGTGACAGTGGTGGGGTGGTGGGGTGATGGTGGTCGTGGTGGTGATGAGTGGTCGTGGTGGTGATAGTGGTCGTGGTGGTGATGGTGGCTCATTAATTGGTGATGAGTGGCTCGTGGTGGTGATAGTGGTGGTGGTGGTGATGAGGGTGGTGGTGGTGATGCAGTGGTGGTGAGGTGGTGATGTGAGGTGGTCGTGGTGGTGATGGTGGTCGTGGTGGTGATGGTGGTCGTGGTGGTGGTGGTGGTCAGTGGTGGTGATGAGTGAGCCGTGGTGGTGATGTGGTGGTCGTGGTGAGGTGATGGTGTGGTCGTGGTGGTGATGGTGGATCGTGAGGCTGGTGATGGTGGTCGTGGTGGTGATGGTGGTCGTGGTGGTGATGGTGAGGCTCGTGGGGTGGTGATGTGGGTGGTGGTGTGGTGATGAGTGGTGGTGATGGTGAGTGGTAGTGGGGTGGTGGTGATGGTGGTGGTGATGGTGGCTCGTGGTGGTGATGTGGAGGTGGTGGTGGTGGTGATAGTGGTGGTGGTGGTGGTGATGGTGGTGATAGTGGTCGTGGTGGTGATAGTGGTGGTGATAGTGGTCGTGGTGGTGATAGTGGTCGTCGTGGTGGTGGTCGTGGTCGTCGTGGTGGTGGTCGTGGTGGTGGTCGTTGTGGTGGTGGCCGTGGTGGTGATAGTGGTGGTCGTGGTCGTGGTGGTGGTCGTTACAGTTCAGCCTGACAAGGTTATGTAGCTCTACTGGAAAAGGTCAATAGATCCCGTTTGTGTTTTTTTAGCTCTTGAGTTTTATTTTTGTTCTTAATAAAAATATCTTCTTATCATCTGGTGTTTATACAGGTATTTTATTACTAGTATTATCTAGACCTGTATTTTTAGCATTTGATTTAATGGGTGACGTTCCTGGGAAAAAAAATGACTGAATTTAAATACACTTTGTTGTTGTTATTATTGTTTGTTATTGTTTTAAATATTTTTGTTGTTGTTGCTATTATTTTTATTATTATTAGTAGTAGTATTGTTGTTGTTGTTGTTAGTTATTGTTTTAATTATTTATGTTGTTGTTATCACGGCCAATACTTAAACAGTTAATTTAATGTTTACTGTTAATACAAAAAACACAAACAAAAGTCTTAAAAAATAAACATCCCTGAGAAGATAATTGTGGCCGCCATGTTGGAAGTGTTGTGGGGGGGGGGAGGAGGTGTCTAACAAGACCTCGTGACCTCCAGAACTGGCCTCTAGGGTCGTCAAGGAGGAGGGGGAGGTTAGGGGGAGAAGGGGTTATGGATAGGAGGGTTAGAGAGGGGTGAGGGGAGTTGGGGAGGTATTGTAGTGATGATATAGAGGTGGGAGAAGGTGTAAGGAGTAGGAGGGAGAGTAGTAGCAGGAAGATGATGATTAGGGGAAGAAGGAGACGGCAGAAGAATAAGAGGAGGAGGAGGAGGAGAAGAGGAGAAGTCTCACGTGCCCAGGAAGAGCTCAACAAATAATGGCTGTGTGTCTGTTTATAATATATATTCTCCCCTATTACTAATTCTAACCTTAGATCTAGAGATGCCTATTGTAAAGGAGACTCCAAAGAACCCCCTCCCCTGCCCCAATTCCCCCCTCACCCACAACCCCTTACCCCCCCCACCCCTCCCCTGCCCCACCCCGCCCCTCACCCGCCCCAACCCCCTCACCCCGCCCCAACCCCTCACCCCCAACCCCTCACCCCAACCCCACCCCCCGCCCCAACCCCACCCCCCCCCAACCCCCACCCCGCCCCAACCCCCCCTGCCCCAACCCCCCCCCACCTCCTCACCCCCGCCCCATCCCCACAATGACGATAATTATGGAAATACGCCATTACCTGTGAGATAATTACCTGGGGCTTTTATTTACGCAACTTCCGCTGTTTAAATACACACACACACACACACACACATACACACACACACACCGTCTCCACCACCACACCATCTACACCACCACACCACACTGTCACCACCACACCATCTACACCACCACACCACCTACACCACACTGTCACCACCATCACTACACCGTCTCCACCACAAACCCTATTTTCTTAAGGTGAGATAGGACGTCAGGTGTTAGTGCTGTTGTGATTGATTTAATGGTTGTATATCGTTACGTTTTGATTCCTACCGTGGATGGCGTCTTTATTATTGTTATTATTATTATTATTATTATTATTATTATTATTATTATTATTTTATTATTATTATTGTTATTATTATTATTATTATTATTATTATTATTATTATTGTTATTATTGCTGCTGTTATTTATCATTGCCATTATGATAATTAACACTTATCTTTATCATCCTATTATCATACTCGAATGACCAAGAGAAATTATATCGTCTCTTGAATACATAAAAGGACATTAATGTAAAAGCAATGGTGTTTACAAAGGTTAAATCCGCTTCGTGTGTGTGTGTGTGTGAAAGTTGGGATTGAAATTGTTTGTCTCGTTTGGAAATAAATGAAAGTTTTGTGCACGCGGGTGGCCGGGTATTCGATCAGTCTCTCCCTCGGACCGACCCCAAGTTGACCCGGGGGAAGTTAGGACAATGATTGGTGGGTGAATGGTTAAAGGATAGGACACACGCACACTACCACTACTTAGCTGTCTCTCGGAATCGAGTATGACGATCATCCAGCTGTAATAAAATGATTGAGTTATGAAGGATGTCACCTTCGTTGGTGAGCTCTGAGGTGACTAAGAGAGGCCGATACGGGACCGGCAGGGTCGATCACAGATGTTGCACGGGTGGAGGGCTACATCTAGTGCGGGAGGGGCGGCGGCAGCGTCTTATCCGCCGTTGGCGCTTGTCTGCCTCGGTATGCAGTCGGGCTAACTCGAAAGTATTGACACCTTCTTGTGTGGTGCTCCTCCAAGCGTTACGGTGTGGAGTAATCGTCTCCCAGGTGAGGGGGTCGATTTGGCACTTTTTCAGGTTTGTTGTAGTGAACACACACACACACACAGATTGGCAATGACAAAGACATGTGTGTGTGCATATATACTGTGTGTGTGAGTCAGGGTAAAGACAACAATAGCATCTCATCCTCCTTCGGGCGTGAGAGAAAATCTAATCTACCTCACCTCACCTCACAACCCTAAGACTCAATGACTCACCCCAAAATAGTACAGGGTGTCTTAAAAAAATATATATAATAATGTATTCTATATAAATTTATACAGCTTATGACAGCGGTATAATATTTGGTGAACTCACAGCTCTGAAATCTCGTGACGTTTTAATTAAATAATGCCATTTATATCTGATTTGTGTTGAACATTTTTTTTTTACATATACCTGACCACACTGCTCACCTGTAATCACGGCAGGTATCGTGTCTGATACCTGTAGCAGTGAGGCTGACATGATGACAGCAGTAGGTAGTGTTTTACATGCGTGGTTGTATAAAATAGATCCTCTCATACAATATACAGTATAACTTATAAAAATTAATTGATTTAGATTTTTATAAGACAATATACTGTAGGTACCGTGTGATGTATACCCAGGAAGTACAGTAACCGTTTATACTATATACCGCTTAATGAAATGTCGGTATATACGGAGTGAGTTTTTCCTAGCTTTACACATGTGAAGGTTTGTGTCAAGTAAAACTCATCACCTAACCTAACCTAACCTAACAACACGAGTTAAAGGGGTGAACTGTTGTATATAACCGCTGTGGTGTTTACGAGTGGCCAAGTTTGTGGTTCTTGTGGCGGCGGGTTTTATTTTACTGGTCTGTGTTTCTGCAGAGTCCTGGAGTCTTTGGTTGAGTAGTATTCGAGAGTCTTAAAGAGTCTAGTGAAATTCTCAAGAGTCCCAAGAGAGTCCAGCTTAAAATGTCGGGGTGAGTCAGGTTTTGGCTTGGTCTTGTAGCTGAGAGAGAGAGAGAGAGAGAGAGAGAGAAGCGTGGTGAGGGAGATAGGGAGGAGTATCTAGGCTTTTCCTCTGGGGTGTAATCGTTACCAGGGAGACAACTGACCGTGATAAGGGCGAGATACTTGGCCAGGGAGAGAGGGAAGGAAAGGAGGGAGATATGGTTAGCTGAAGAAGGGAGGGAGGGAGGGAGGAGATAAATGAGAGAGAAGAAGAATTTGGTCAGGAGGAGGAGGAAGAAATAAAGGGAGATTTAGGAAGGAGGAGATTTAAGAGAGGGGGGAAGATGTGGGGGCCGATAAAGATGGACAAAAGGAGGAACTTGATGATGGAAAGGGTGGAAAAATATAAGAAGAGGAAGAGGAGGAAGAAGAGATTGAAGGAGAAAGAAAACTCACAAATTGAAAACGAAAGAAGGGAAGAGGCAAGAGACAAGAAAATGAAGAGATAATCAATTAGGAGACGGTATGAGGAGATGGAAGAGGGGAGGAAGTAGATAGATTAGGAGACGAAAGAATAAAGAAGGAAGAGGAGGAGAAGAAGAAAGAGGAGGAAAATAGGAGAGAAAGTGGTTGAAATATAGATAGAAAAAACTGGAGAGGAATAAGAAACGAAGATAAAATGCGGTGAAGGGGAAAGGAAGATTACGAAGGGGGAATAAGAGAAAGAGGGGAAAACTGAGGGAAATTGTAGGTAAAGGGAATATGGTGGATAAGAAAAGGAGAATTATTCATAGGAAGGAAAAGAGGAAAGTGGAGAAAAGGTGGAATGGGGGAAAGATTCGAGAAGGAAGAATGGAAAAGAGAGAGAGAGAGAGAGAGAGAGAGAGAGAGAGAGAGAGAGAGAGAGAGAGAGAGATTACAATGAATCCAATTTAACTTCTCTTACTGGAACTTTCTTGCGCTCTTGTTGTTGTTGTTGTAAGAGTGTTAGATCTTATTTTTTAAGACCAAAGACCTTAGTTTCACACCAAGTTGTCTTAGCCAGCGGGAGGAGGAATGGCGTGAAGAATCGAGAGTATGGTGTAGGTCCTTTGCGTGAAGAGGTTTGTGGGTGGGTGGGTTTGAGGTTCCAGGATTGGTCAGGGCATTCCAGGATAGGTCAGAGAATTCCAAGAGTGGTTCAAGTTGTTCCAGGATAGGTCAGGACGTCCTAAGGTAGGTCAGGGGGTTCCAGGGATAGGTCAGGGGTTTCCAGGGTAGGTTAAGGGTTCCAGAGATAGGTCAGGGGGTTCCGGGGATAGGTCAGAGGGTTCCAGGGATAGATCAGGGGGTTCCAGGGATAGGTCAGGGGGTTTCAGGGATAGGTCAGGGGCTTCCAAGTATAGGTCAGGGGGTTCCAGGGGCAGGTCAGGGGGCTCTCTACAACAGGCATTTTACACCCTGAAGACGTTGTGCCAAAAGTGTAAGTCAAGAACGACCCCAAAACCTTTTACGACGTACGACTTTTGGTACTCCTCCTAACGTAACGACCATCATCGACCTTAACGACCTACTGTATTGACGACTTTAACGACCAGTAAAGCCGTACGTAACTACCCATGATTTAAAAGTCGACGACCTTTACGACTTGGCCCCTCGCTGTCCCTGTGTTGTTGTTGTTATTTACCTGGTGAGTAATTTATTCATTTTCTATATATTCTCTCACTCTCTCTCTCTCTCTCTCTCTCTCTCGTATCTCTCTCTCTCTCTCTCTCTCTCTCTCTCGTATCTCTCTCTCTCTCTCTCTATCTCTCTCTCTCTCATCTCTCTCTCTCTCTCTCTCTCTCTCTCTCTTGTATCTCTCTCTCTCTCTCTCTCTCTCTCTCTCATATATACAGTAAGAAGGTGGTACAGGTGAGTATGAAAGGTAATACTCACACCAGGTAAATTATCCTTTTAATATCACCTGTAGCACCGACAGGTAACCACTAGTGTTCCTCCTTCACCTTGGGTTAATGAGACTGAGTACCTCTTTGATGTTGAGGTCGACCTTGATGTTGAGGGTGGATGGGGGTGGTAAGAGGGTCTTTGATAGTGATGTTAAGAGCTTGAATGATGATGATGAGGAGGAGGAGGAGGAGGAGGAGGGTCTTTGATAGTGATGTTGATAATTTGGAAGTGAAATTATTAAATCTAGTCTCGTAAGAAGGAGAAAGACAACCAAACTTTAGCGTAAGACCAAGAGTTGTAGAGTGGATGTTGACGAAGGGTACGTTGGGCGGCTGAGGTGGCGGCGGCGGCGGAGGAACTGATTGGATTTGGTGCAGAAGGAACGGATATAATGGAATTCCAACTCGCGAGGGTTTGTTATGGCGAAAATTACGGCGTGTTTTTGTCGGGGGAGAGAGAGAGTGTGTGTGAGTGTGTGAGGTCCTCGTTGGCAAGTGTGTGTGTGGGGGGGAGGATGAAAGATGTGGGGTTAGGTATACGAAGAGGAAGTGGAAGGGAAGAAGAGGTTGTGAAGGGTGATGAGGAGGAGGAACAGATGGAAGAGGTTAGGTTAGGTATGAGAAGAGGAGACACAGGAGGGAAGGATGGAAGAAGAGATTGTGGTGATGGAAGAGGAAGAGATGGGGACGATGGAAGAGGAGGTAGAAGACGTAAGGGAAGAAGAGGTTGTGGTGGTGAAAAATGAGAATGGGGAGCAGGAGGAGATGATGATAATAAAAATGGAGAGAAGGAAGGACAGCTGTAAACGGACAAAAAAAAAGTCGACCCTCGGTAGAAAATAGCGACATCCAGGTGTAAGTCAGTGAAGAATGAGAACTTACCATAGATCAAGTCTGGACCCCAAGTCGTTGTTTGAGGCGTCTGGTTACCTGTGTGGGTCACCAGGTGAGGTGGTTAGGTGCGGGGAAACAATGGACGATCACTGTCACTGTGTCCCCCCTGAGCTCTGGGGGGGAGTCCTCGTTCAAACCGTGCCAAGGATTTTATTTATTTAATGTGTGCTTGTTTTTTGTTTGTTTGCCTGACCCTACACGAGGAACAAGCTGGCCAACTGCCCACTCACATAACCCAACCAACCATCAACTGTTAACCCGGGGCCCCCGTCAACCATCACGTAGTCCTGACGCACCGTACTGAAGGCTGTGAGATAAGGGGAGATGATTAAGAGTCGACGCGTCATTGGTCTTGAGGTGATGTTTTTGGGTCAGGTTAGGTTAGGTTAGGTTAGGTTAGGTCTGTAGGTGGGTGGGTATGGTAGACTTGGATAGTTTGATTAAAATTGTAGATTATTTAAGCAGAGTAGATGAATATGTTAGAGAGAGAGAGAGCTTGAGCTTGTGTGACTTGAATGGAAGGTTATGTAAAGTAGGATTGGTGATGGGATGGACGAAATGAGGTGAGGGATGAGGGTCGATAGTGATGACCTGAGGAGGAGGAGTCGGAGGAACCCGGAGTAGGAGGAATAGGAATCAGCAGGAATAGGAAGAGGAGTTAGTGCCACCTCAACACACACACACACCAAAAAAGAGGAAGGGACTTAACACGAGGTGAGAATTATTCACTCTGACAATCCGGGAATTGCGAGAGGCAGGTTAGGATTTTGCAAGGGGTGAGAGGGTGAGGGGCGGAATTTTTAACCTCTCTCATAGGGAGTTGAAAAATGGAACAAGTTTTAGCTTTATAATTCCCTAAGAACAAGCTGCAGGTCGCCACAAGTTTTAATTGCTTCCCATCCTCTCTCTCTCTCTCTCTCTCTCTCTCTCTCTCTCTCTCTCTCTCTCTCTCTCTGCCCCCCCCCCAGTGTCACATATGTCCCTGTTCCCTTTACTGTACGTACTTGTCCGTTGCAGATTCCCTCGTCCCCGTCCGTTGTACAGTTTTCTTTGTCTTGGGTTTTCCTCATGGTTTATTACTGCGTCTTCGGTCGGCGGGAAGCTTGTTCAGGTGTTTACATTATTCGTGTGTTTGGCGGATAGCGACCGAGGCTCTTACTTACAGGTGAGGAACAGGTAGGAGAAGGAGCCTCACACACTTTACCCGAAGCTTCACAAGAGAACTGACGAGCCATGAGTGAGAATGTTTAGTCATCACGGGCTGTCGATTCTCACTTGTTCCTGTGCGTCCCTGGTGGCTTCACTGTCAGCTATTTTCTCCTACCTAGTGCATTATTACCCCCTTCCTCCTCCTTTCCCTTCTCTTCTCCCTCCTTACCCCTTCTTTCTCCCTTCCCTCTTCCTTCTTTCCCTCTTCGCCTCTCTCCTCTTCCCCCCTTCTCTTCGCATCTCCTTTGCCCCCCCATCCATTCCCCCTCTTCCTCCTTCCCTTCCATCCCCTCCCCTCTTTCCCCTTCCCTTCCGCTTGGTGATGGTGGTTGGGCTTGTGGTGGTAATTGGTGGTGGTGGTGGTAATGGTGGCAGTAAATGGTGATAGTGGTGGTATTGTACGTTTTAAAATGTGGTATAAAGCTGTTGGGGTTTTTATCCGAGGTAGAGAGAACTATATTAAAAGACTTTAGTCATTATACCGCCTCTTGCCTTGACCTGTAAGCTGAAAGTTGTTGAGGGAGGTGCTGAAAGGGTTTGACTCAGAGCTGAATGATGGGAATATTATTAAACCCAGCCCCTCAAGATGTCTTTAGAATTACATTGAGACTCGACCTTAACTAGATGCATTCACTGGCCTTAACTAGATACGTTCACTTAACTAGATGCGTTCACTGACCTTAACTAGATGCGTTCACTGACCTTAACTAGATGCGTTCACTGGCCTTAACTAGATGCGTTCGAAGCATATTTTAGCTCCTTAAGGTGTGAGGTGATTCCTAGAGACGAGGATTGGCTAATGAGGATTGAAATGCTTCCTACAGGTGATTGGATTCTTGAACACGGATTCCAGTCACTCGTCAATGACCCAGAGTATAGGAACCAGCATCGTCTTGGGTGGTGGTAGTGGTGGTAGTGATTGGTGGTGATTGATGGTGGTAGTGGTGATGGGGATGGTTTGAGGTGGTGGATGATGTACAGGACACACACACACACACACACACACACACACACACACACACATTTTGGTCCTCCTGCAGACAATATTGAAGCATCTGAGCGATAGTTATTGTTCTCACCTGATAAAACTCCGCCTCAGAACTCATTAGGAGATACTAAAGGTGATACAGGTGTGGTGAGACAGACTGTGCGATGATAAAACTGGTGAAGGAACTCTTACCTCAGTGTTCCTCCCTCGGTGTTCCTCCCTCAGTGTTCCTCCCTCAGTGTTCCTACCGAGTTGAGATGACTGTTTGAGACATTAATGATGATTGTGTAGCCATATATGTCTACCTAAAATGACGCCTGAAGGAGTTTTATTTTTAAGGGGAAAAAATCCATGAGGCAAGATGGCTTTGATCGGTGGTTAGGTTATATTAGGTTGGACCACCACATAGCCCACCTACTGTACCGCCAGGGCCACCACATAGCCGTCACGCCCACCTACTGTACCGCCAGGGGGCACCACATAGCCGTCACGCCCACCTACTGTGCCGCCAGGGGGCACCACATAGCCGTCACGCCCACCTACTGTACCGCCAGGGGGCCACCACATAGCCGTCACGCCCACCTACTGTACCGCCAGGGGCCACCACATAGCCGTCACGCCCACCTACTATACCGCCAGGGGCCACCGCATAGCCGTCACGCCCACCTACTGTACCGCCAGGGGCCACCACATAGCCGATGGTGCTCCCTGCTGGTGTACACTCTGGGGCCGTGGGAACACTCCGTCTCTGAACCAGTTACTGTTAACCCGCTATACAGTCTGTCTCTCCACGCTGACGACGCCTTCACTTGCTACTGGTCTTATTAATGCTTGCCTCCTCCTCCTCCTCTGTCTTCTCTTGCTTTTCTTCCTTCTTCTCCTGCTCTTTTTCTTCCTTTTCTTCCTCCTCCTCCTCCTCCTCCTCCTCCTCACAGTACCTAACCCTCATCCCTTGTTCATCCAGCATTGTCATCTCTCCCTCCCTCCCTCACCCACATCTAGACACACAACTCCCCATGACCTCCCTCCCTGCATCTTTCCCCTACCATCACCATCTTGTCTTATACCCTTGAAAACATATTTTTTTTTACACGTATTTATTTTTTTTCTGTTTTATTTCTTTATTTTGAGGTAGGAAGGGGAGGATGAGGAGAAGAAGAAGGGAGATGAGTAGAAGGGGGAGGAGGAAAATGAAGAGAAGAAAAAGGAGAGGAGGAAGAGGAAGAAGAAGGAGGGAAGAATCGCGTTGGTAACCTCAGATTGTGTATAATTCTCACAAAATACTGAAAGTTTGAGGGTTTTTGTCTCTTTGTCTTGTATCCATCTTGTGGTCCGTCGGTGTAAAAAAAATGACCTCAAGCAACAGAGATCTCACCTGATGGCGTCGTGCAGTCATCTCTTTCAGGGACACTTGTAGGTGAGGACTTCGCCACCGAGTCCTCCACGCCCTTCAGAGAATGTGTGATCTGGCGTAATGCGGAAGCCAGGAGTTTTGTGGGTCTTTTCCAGGGGCGAGGGTGAGGGGGGTGGGGGGTTAAAAAGCAGGTAATTCCCGGGTTTAAGTAGTTTGCTCAGGTGAGATTGCGGGTGGGAGGGCGACGCAGGTAAAAGCGAGGAGAGCCATGATGGGGCTTCAACCAGAGCAGATGATGCGCCTGGCCCTCTCACTCTCCACTTGGAGTGGGAGGTGAGAGGGGTTGCTGGAGGCGGTGCTGGTATAGGGAAGAGTTGGTGGAGAAAGACTGGTGGAGACGCTGTTGGTGGAAAGGAAGAGTAGATGGAGGGAGGATGGGGAGGTTGATGTAATTTTGGGGGGATATTTTAAGTATGTTTTTTTTCCTTTAACTCTCCCTCCTCCTCTCCCCTTCCCCTCCATTTACCTCCCTCTCTCCCCTTCCCCTCCATTTACCTCCCATTCTCCCCTTCCCGTCCATTTACCTTCCTCTCTCCCCCTCCCCTCCGTTTACTCCCCATTAGAGAAATCCCGAGATCCTCCCCAAGTAGTGGCCAGTGTGTTCTTAAGAGATCTTCTGAAAGTTGAACAAATCCTCAACTTCACGAGTTCCCATCACTCCCTAGCAGAGATCTCTATCCCAGGTCCCCTTCACATGACTCCCCTCCCTTCCCCAGTCTTCCCGGGAGATGGAAAAGGGAGGAGGGGGAGGGGAGGAGGACTAGTGCATTTTGCTGAGGGCCATGGCAGTTTAGCAATTAGGCAAGATCAAGGAGTTCTCCGCTTTGGCTATAATTGGCTACGTGATGAAGCCTCAGTCCGCCACCACCGCTCGATTTACCTGACCTGGCCACAGTCTACCCACAGCCAGCCCACAGCCTACGCAACCTGTTCTCAGTCTCCCACAGCTTCCTTACAGGCTTCGTGGGGCCTCTTCTCCCGGAGCCTGCCCACACTTATGGTTGTAGAGAAAGAATGGTGACGGGGGATCATAATAATAGTAGTAGTAGTAGTGGTGGTAGTAGTAGAAGTAGTAGTAGTAATAGAAGTAATAGTAGTAGTAGTAGTATTGGTAGCAGAAGTAGTAGCAGTAGTGGTGGCGATGAAGACGGGGGTAGAGAAAGGGAGAGGGAGGGAGGGAGTTCTCCTATCAGGGGGTGACGTGAGGACGTGTCTGGATCACCGTAACGGGACATGGCTACAGGTTAACAGCAGTCATGGCAAGGTAGATGGCTCCTCCTCCTCCTCATTATCACCATCATCACCGCACCCCCCTCACCACCACCAGTACCACCAACACTACCACACCCCCTCACCACCACTACCACAACAGCACCACCAACACTACCACACCCCCTCACCACCACTACCACACTAGCACCACCAACACTACCACACCCCCTCACCACCACTACCACACCAACACAACCACACCCCCTCCACCACACCCACTTCCACCTTTATGTCGTGTTCAGCCTTGTTCCAGCTGGACCCCGGAGGCTTGAGGCTGTGAGGGGGTGGGGGGGGGGTACTTAGTGGACGAAGGGATTCAGAAGACCTGTTAGGGCAGTGGGGGGGGGGATAGGGAGATCGTGGGTATGGGTGAGGAGAGGTCATACCATAGTGTGTTGGTAATTATTGAGGTTGTTAAGGTAAGGCCACTGCTCCTAACGGTGTAAGTGTGTGTTTGAGAGAGAGAGAGAGAGAGAGAGAGAGAGAGAGAGGTCACAGGGCGGGCGAGAAGATCCACGAGTAACACATCTGTTTACTTTGGGTGAGTGACGCAGCTTTGGGTGAGTGACGCAGCTTTGGGTGAGTGACGCAACTTTCAACTTAATTCTCAGGTCAGTGTAAACATAAACCTGCAGCAGACAAAGAGACGATGAACCTACTGTATACATTCGTCTTCATTACCCCCCCTTTAAACTCTCCCCTTAACCCCTTGCAATTAAATCCGCCCCTTAACCCCTTTTCATTTCTCCTTCTCCTTACCACTTAAACCAAAACCCTTTAACTCCCCCTTAAACCAAAACCCCTTAACTCCCCCTTAAACCAAAACCCCTTAACTCCCCTTAAACCAAAACCCCTTAACCTCCCCTTACCATTAATGTCAGTGTGGTCCATATTCCCTTAATTTAATATCCATCTGCCAGTATATCATGACCCGGAACACAAGCACTTAACTCCGGGTTAATTGTAGAGGCTTGTGTTTCATGCGAGTTGTATTGGTAGCAGCAGGAGGAAGGGGGGGTAAGGGAAGGGGGGGTAATGGAGGAGGGGAAGGGGGAGGAAGGGGGGGTAAGGGCAATGGAGGAGGGAAGGGGGTAAGGAGCTACTAATAGGAGTATGGTAGTGGGAGGGTGGGAGCAGGTATTTGGTAATGGGGAGGAGGGGAGTGAGGGGCAGTAGGAGGAGGAGAGTGAGGGGTGGTAGGAGGAGGAGAGTAAGGGGTGGTAGGAGGAGGAAAAGGAAGGAGTGCATGGTGTTAAGATCTTGACAGGTAATACTTTGTAATGAGGAGGAGATAGAGGAAAAGGAGGACGAGGTAGGGATGGGAGGAAAAGGGGTAGGAGGAAGAGGAAGGCGGAAAAAAAAAAAAAAAAAGTAGTAGTAGTAGTAGTAGTAGTAGTAGTAGTAAGAGGAGGAGGATAAGGTTGTATGAGCAGCAGTAGCAGCACAAGATAGCCAATTTGGTGTTGGTCTCCAAGAACAAACGACACTTCCCGAGGGACGCCACAAGAATACCAACCAACAGGTCTGATGATGTTGAGGCTGTTGGTGGCTACTGTTGGTGGCTACTGTTGGTGGTTACTGTTACCTTTTCAGTTACTGTTGCTGTTGGTAGCCATGGCCACCAACATTACCAAGTCGACGAAATATATTTCCTTGTCTCCGGTGTAAGAGCCGGGGCTAAGTAGCATTCACCACCGCCTATCACCACCACCTATCACCACCACCCATCACCACCACCCATCACCACCACCACCCATCACCACCACCACCCATCACCACACCAACAGCAGCAGCATCAGCAGTCACGGGTCATCAGGGGTCATGTTGCACACCGCTGGATGCAACTTGCCACCACGTTGACTTTTCTGATTGGTTGCTCGATCCAGTAGGGGGGGGGGGGAGTGGTGTCCGTTTTCTTCGCCTTAGTGTTGATGGTAGACTAGAATATATAATTACACTTTTTTATCACTCGCTTTGAAGCAGGAGAGAGAGGGGGTGAATGTCTGTGTCTATGTTCGTCCGTCTTTCCGTTTGTGCATCTGTCTGGCCATGAGTCCGTACTTTCAGGTTGTAAGAGGTTAGGTTAGGTTAACGGACAGGGCGGGGGGTTAACGGACAGGGCGGGGGTTGACGGGGCGGGGGTTGACGGACAGGGCGGGGGGGGAAGTGTAAATTCCCCCACACACCAAAAGGAGGGGAGGGGGTAGGTAGGGGGGGAGGCTGTCTTCCAGGATCATCTCCTTCGTGTAAGCTCATGTAAGGTCAGGGTTAATGCGGCGTGGTGATGACCTCAGGTTATGTACGTCTTTGTGGCTCTCCCTTGGTGATGACGCCCTTGGGATAACTTCCTCCTGACGCAGATAAACTACCCCGGAGCTCACGTCTTGATGGTGGTGGGTCCTAAGTCCGGTGGTTTTGGTTTTATACTTATGGTTTTAATAAGATTTTCTTACCGATAATTTGTACCTAATAATAGTCTAGTTATTCCTGTGACTGAATAAACAAATTCGCTCATTGCCGTGAAAAAGTGGCGAGTGGCAAGTAGCTGCGAGTGACAGTGGCAAGTGACAGTGTGGCAAGTGACGGCGAGTAAGAGTAGCGAGTGACAGAGCAGCGAGTGGTGGCGAGTAGTGATGATGAAGGGGAACATGACAGGTCGTTTGCCTAACAGGAGTCGCCTCATGAAAGACTCCTATCCATTTTCATTAAGTTTTAAATGATGTTGACGCCCACCCATAGTTTCCCGGGCCCGTAGACCAGCTGGGGAGGGGGAGATGGGGGTGGTAGGGGAAGGGATGAGTGGTGGTGGAGAGGGGGGGGTGATGATGGTGGAGGTAATGGTAGTGATGACAGTAGTTGTGGTGATGGTAGTGGTTGTAGAGATGAATACTGGTAATGGTGGTGGTGGTGGTAGTGGTAGTGGTGGTAGTGGTGGTGATGATGCAGGAGTAATATTCACCTGTCATGGAAGACTCTGCACCCTCCATGATCTTTTGTCTGGAGATGTTCCTCAAAGTCCACGGCGTCAATGACCTAGACACACCCACACACCTGAGAACACACCTGAGAACACACCTACACACCTGAAAACACACCTACACACCTGAGGCTTAACATCAATCAAGACACTTAACACTCAAACACTCGTAACAAACACTTTTTTTTGTCTTGAGGCTGAAGGTAAGAGAACGCACTCTACTTACACTATGATAATGAACTCGTAAGTACAGTTTCCAAGACCTGTTTTAGCTTCTGTTTTAGCTGACGATTGTTTACGGTGGATCAAAGTCCTTTAGAAGAGAAATATTTGGTGTCTTAGCTTAAAGGAGTTGGTTACCTTCACATGTATTCCTGAGTAAGTGAAGAATTTTACCGTAAGATTATTTGAGAATTCATCTTTTTGTGTCGTAGCTTAAGTGAGGCAGTTAGATGCGGCGCACATTTCCGGTTAGGGTAAAAATGAGTGACTAAGGAGCCATTGAGGGACTGATGAGCCATTGGGGGACTGAGGAGCCATTGAGGGACTGAGGAGCCATTGGGGGACTGAGGAGCCATTGAGGGACTGATGAGCCATTGAGGGACTGAGGAGCCATTGAGGGACTGAGGAGCCATTGAGGGACTGAGAAGCCATTGAGGGACTGAGGAGCCATTGAGGGACTGAGGAGCCATTGAGTGACTGAGTGTAATGGTGTGGAGAAAGACTACCTCAGTCCCGTGTTATACTTGTAATGTATCTTAGTCTGTCTTCATAACTCTTGTCTTCTTTCTGTCTCATTCCTCTTCTTCTTAATGTGTTTATCTCTCTCTCTCTCCCTCCCTCCCTCCTTGTTTCTTTATCTCCTCCATCTCCTCCTCTCCCTCTGTTTATTCCTTTTTTCGTCTTTGTTTTATTCTTCTCTTCCTACTTTTTATCTTCCTCCCTCCTTCTCCACATATCATCAACTTCCTTCTTCCCATCTCCCCTCTCCTCCTCCTTCTCCTCCTATTCCTCCTTCTCCAGTTTATCATCTCAGTGTTTCTTCCTGCGCCAAAACGGGACCCCGCCCCGCCCCGCCCCTCCCCACGGAACCTGGAGGAGGAGGGTGTGTTTTGAAGGTGTCAGTGTAGCCAGAGCTGGGAGCTGATGCGTTAAGGCTTCATTATCTCGCCGCTCACTATTGCCAACTGTGTATACAACCTTACTGGGTTATCCTTATTAAAGCTAGCTCTCTCTCTCTCTCTCTCTCTCTCTCTCTCTCTCTCTCTTATTCTTTGTGTTTGTCAAATGCCATCAGTTTATTATCATCTTTAAGCTTCTCCCTCTCTCTCTGTCTCTCATTCGCACGTTTTTATCACCGTTATTCTATCCCTCCATTATCTGGTTATTGTGTGATTTTATTTTTTTATTCTTATCGTCAGTTCCCCCTATTCCCGTTCATCTCTTTTTACATAGTTAATATTGGATCATCGTTATTAGCACTTACATCTCTCTCTCTCTCCATGAAGGATGGTGTAAGAGAAAGAGAGAGAGAGAGGTCGTATCTAAGGTAGTTCGAGAGAGAGAGAGAGAGGGAGTCATTACTAAGGTCGTTGAGGGGCGCTAAGGAAGGTCTACCTGATTAATGTTCCGCCAGACAAAGGGACGAAGGAAAACACTGCCGGAGGAGGAGGTGGAAGAGGAGCCACACTGAGCCTCCTAGGTCATAGTATCCTCTCCCTCCTTGGTTATGACTGAATATGTGTGTGTGTGTGTGTGTGTGTGAGACTCCGTTAAAGGTTCCCACGAGATGCTGTTATAAGCACCGCACTCGGCCGCCGTCACCCACACACTCGCCCACTACCTTGAGGTCGCGTGGATTGGTAACGTGCGACTTACCTGATATCTCTCTCTCTCTCTCTCTCTCTCTCTCTCTCTCTCTCTAGGGACCTCAAGTACCCGGAGGCAAGGGGCCAATGATACGTTCGATTGGAATATATATTGGTTTTTGATTGGTTTGTGATCCATACTTGACTCTGGGGTGTCGGGAATCAGAACACATCCCCACACCTGCCATCATCACCTCCACCGCCCATGACACCCCCCCCCCCCATTGTATATCCTCCCTCCCTCCCATGGACCCGTTATTTATGTTATTTATTCTCGTTAGACCATTCCCACCCTCACCTCCACCACTATCCTCACCAACACCGCACCACGCCTCCACCCACACTTCACCATTCTTCTCCCCCACTCTCTATCCCATCACCCTCCCACTAGCACCAACACACCCCCACCCACCCTCACACCCACACCCTCCATCACCAACACCTCCACCAACATTCCCACCAGCTCTGACACCTCTCACCCTCTACGTCCTTCACCATCACAATTACCCACATTTCCTCACCTAACAACAGCCACACACACACACTCTCACTCACTCCTACCACAGCTCTACCACACTCCTCTTCCCATCCTCTCCCTTTCATCTTTCCCCACCCTTCTTACCTTCTTTTCCCATCCCTCTTCTTCGATTTCCATTCTTCCTCTATTCCTCCCATTCTCTCCCTCTCCTCTTCCCAACACCCCTCTCTCTCATCCCTCTTCCTCTCTCCCCAATCCCCCTCTCCTCATCCTCTCCCTCCTTCACTCTCTCTCTCTCTCCTTCTCTCATCACACCACCTCAATTACTACCATATACAGTGCTCACAAACTGGTTATGTCAACTGAGGGGACTTTTAAGACCAGCTGCAGGGAGAAGCTATTGTGGCCTCGGTAAATAATACAGCAATATGAGGGGAGGTGAGGTACAGGTGAGAGTGGTAATTGAGGGCACTGAAAAGATTACGGGTGACAGGTGAGAGGGGAGAGTTAGATGAGGGGAGGTAAATGAGGGGAGAGTCAGATGTGAGGAGAGTTAGATGAAGGGAGAAGCAAATGAAAGGAGGGACAGGTGAGGGGGAGAGACAGGTGTGGTATAGAAATTAAATTGAAAGGGTTAATTTAGGCAGTATATTACACCTGTATATATTGTACAGGGTGTCTCATAAAGGTGTCGGCGCACTGCATGAAAACTAATACCATTTTTTCTCTTTTTTTTCAGGTAAGGAAATAAATAACGCTAATCTCCCTCTGTGCTGTGGAGTTGATCCTTGTCAGCTGATGAATAAGTAACAGTTGGGTAATATTTTGTTTATTATTTTTTTTATTTAAGTTTGTGGTTCTATAATGTTACGTGTTATTGTGCGTTTTAATTTAATTTAAAAAATTTGGTGATTTATGGGTAATTATGAAGTGGTTCGTGGTGATTTTTAATTTTAATTAAATTAGTGTCCTTAAAGGGTTCAATTATTATCCTCAAAGGGTTAAATTGTCGTCTTCAAAGGGTTAAATTATCGTCCTCAAAGGGTTAAATTATCGTCCTCAAAGGGTTAAATTATCGTCCTCAAAGGGTTAAATCATCGTCCTCAAACTGTTAAATTATAGTCCTCAAAGGGTTAAATTATAGTCCTCAAAGGGTTAAATTATCATCCTCAAAGGGTTAAATTATCGTCATCAAAGGGTTAAATTATCGTCCTCAAAGGGTTAAATCATCGTCATCAAAGGGTTAAATTATCGTCCTCAAAGGGTTAAGACGTGTCCCTCTCTTGCTAAAATAGCTTCCAGTCATGTCAGTGGATAGCGCCGTAAAACGCTGCTCGACTCATGCATGTTGATAAGATAGATGTTGTGATTGTAGCAATTAACCTTTAGTGAGATACCTGGTGCTCGACCTGTAAAACTGACGGCGAGGAAGTGACGTCAACCTCTGTCTCTCTCTCTCTCTGTCTTCACGTCGTCTTTTTTTTTTACTGTGAGAGAGAGAGAGAGAGAGAGAGAGAGAGAGAGACCAAATTCCTTTTTTCTTTCTCGTTCTCTTCCAATGTTCCATCCCTTTATCATCACCTATTCCATACTACGTGTTCCTTTATATTATCTCTCCCATATTTTTGCGACGTTCCTCATTCATGCAAGATTACCTCTCTCATCTCTCTCTTTTATCTCTGTCTCTCTCTATTCTCCTCCTCCTCCTCCTCTCACACGTCTCTTTGACTTTCATAGGGACATTTCCATTCATGATTCTTCATCAGCGAAGTTTACTACATCACCATGGCTTCTGGTTATGGCTGCCACGGATCTTTACCTACCCAAGGCTCGTCCATCTCTCCCCATCCCCTTCATTTTCCCCTCCCCACTTTCCCCCCACCACTCTCCCACCTCCTTCCTTCACCCCTTCATGCTCCCTCCCCACCTTTCCCCCACCACTCCCCATGTCCCCCCTCCCTCCACGTCCCTTTCTTTCCCCCTTATCCACCCCACCTCCCTTTCTTCCCCCCTTATCCACCCCACCTATGCGGCTTATGCGTAATCCACCTACTGGTTTAACATCTGAAGGTTTGCTCAGAGTGAAGGTTTATAGGTCGCATTCGTCTGTTGTGAGAGAAGAACAAGTTGCTTCAAAGGCTCTCTTGTGTAGCTTAATTCCACCACCTACGTTCTCTCTCTCTCTCTCTCTCTCTCTCTCTCTTTGATCTTTAGTGAAGCTGTGGACATTCCCCTCCGTCTTTACTTCATCCCTTTCGTTCCCTTGCCTCTTCTTTGTTTTTTCCCTTTTCTATTGTTACTAGTTTATCCCTTTCTCCTTACTCTCGTCTTTGCAGTTATCCTTTTCCACTGGCCCTATCTTCGTTTCTCCTTATTACCCTTTTCTCTCCTTATTAACCCTTTACCTTCCTTTTTTATTCCCTTCCACCTGTGTCATCGTCTTTATCATATTTTTAGTGTCTCTCGTCTGGTATTCTTTTCTGTCTCCATCTCCCCGTGACCCTGAGAGAAGGTTATGGCACTTGGGGGTCTCTGATGAACCATAAACCTCGACCACATGACCCAGAATAACACTGGAATTGCTGCCTCATGGGTCGTGGCACTGGGACCTAGACGTGGGCCAATTGGTTTTCTTCCTGGCACTCTCGAGCGTCGTACGTTCCTGGCACTCTAGAGCCTACACACAGACAAATGATTCGTGGCACTGTCGAGGCTTACACATTGACAGATGGCTCTGGCACTGTCGTAACCTGGCCCCCATAGAAGGCCAGGAAGTCGGTCATTTCGTCTTCTTTACAAAGAACATTAGGCGACAGTAATTTTTTGTTGCCCTTTGTGTCCACGCCGGTCAAGTTCTTCCCTTCCTCCCCTGCACGCCTCTTTTTTCGTCTTCCTCCTCCTCTTCCTCCTCCTCCTCCTTGTCCTAATACTTTCTTTTTCTTCTCCTTTCGTTATCCTCTTGTCCTCTTTTCCTCTTCTTCCTTTCCTCCCCACCAGTGCCATCTGTGGAAAGGCTTGGATATCTCTCTCTCTCTCTCTCTCTCTCTCTCTCTCTCTCTCTCTCTCTCTCTCTCTCTCTCCCTCCCTCCCTCCAAGCTGTGAGGCGGGTGCGGGTGGTAGTACAGTATAGTTAGTTCACGCTTCGTCTCCCCCATTCTCCCCTTGTCTTCTCCCCACTTTATCCTTCCCCATTGTCTTATTATTTGCCTTTTCCGCTCCCTCTCCCATTGTTGGCGGCGGAGTTGTCGTCGAGGGCGGCCGTAATATTAATAGCAGTGCTCACCGCCACGACTGCTGCTTGTCCCTCCTGTGTCACCTACCCGGGATTTAATTATTTTGTCCTCTTTTCTCTCTCTCTCTCTCTCTCTCTCAAGGTTTGCCGGAGGGGGAATGTAAAGTGCATTGCCCCTTGCAACTGTCTGTCTGTCTGTTTGTATATTCATTTAGACGTTATTGTGCGCTGGTCAATATTAGGGTGTTCTTGGTTATGTGGTTAAGGTTACGTTAGGTTTGGTTAGGTTAGGTTAGGTTAACGATGATTGGTGATACTATTAACATACGATACCTCTTATACCTATATAAAGATAACATATATAAATAAATAAAACCCGAAAAAACACGAATGAAAAATAAAATAAAAATTCACTGGTGCATTTTTTAGGTTGAGTGAGGGGGGAGGGATAATTATGTTTTCGCTTATATTGAACGCATTATTGTGTTTAGGGTGAATGTTTAAGCCACTAATGAGGCCATTGTGCGTTGTGGAATATATATATAATTTATATGTGTGTTGTGGAACGGGGTGGGGGGTAGATGATGTGGAGGAAGGAGGGGGAGGTGAAAAAAAAGTGGGAAGAGAAATAAGGTCTTAGAAGGATAGGAGTAAGAGGGGAGCAAGGACGGACGGAATGAAGGGAAAGAGGGAATGAGAAAGAAGTAAGGAAGGAGGAGGGAAGGAGAAAGGAAATGGAAGGAAGGAAGGAAGGAAAGAAAGAAAGAAGGAAGGAAGGAAGTAGTAGTATTACCTAAGGGTTGCCACAGTGGGTATTAAACTTGGCTATAAAGATGACCTTTGATGTCATAGGCCAGCCTTTATGGCCACGTACCCCAGATGGCGCTGTAAACGGTTCTGCGCTTCACCTTGCACAGGATGTAAAGGGGTGACCAATAAATGGCCCCCTCCAGGGAAATCTAAATCTCTACTTCACTACCATTCACCATCACTCACCATCACCCTCACTATCACTCACCCTCACTCATCATCACCCTCACCATCACTCACTATCATCCTATCACACCATCACCCACACAGTATCATCCTCATTATCACACACCATCATCCTCACTATTACTCAGAAGAACCGTACATCACCATCACCACCATACACCGCCACCATACATCACCATCACCACCATACATCACCATACATCACCATCACCACCATACACCGCCACCATACATCACCACCATACATCACCATCACCACCATACATCACCATACATCACCATCACCACCATACACCGCCACCATACATCACCATCACCACCATACACCGCCACCATACATCACCATCACCACCATACATCACCACCATACATCACCATCACCACCATACATCACCACCACCACCATACATCACCACCATACATCACCATCACCACCATACACCGCCACCATACATCACCACCATACATCAACTTATTGCTACTAATATTTTCTCCCCAATTTAGTTTTATATTTGAGTTGTTTGTTTGTATGTATGTGTTAGTTTGTTTGTTTTTATATGTTTGTTTGTTTTGTTTGTTTGTTTGTTTGTCCAAGTCTCCCAGAGTGAAGGAAGAGATCGTTAATTTTAGGAAGGTTTATAAAAAAAATTCTTTGTTTGTTTAGTGTTTTGAAGTGTGTGTCATGCTGGGTAAAAAAAGTGGGTTGGGGTGGGTTGGTGTAGGGGTGGGTTGGTCTTTCAGGGGTGAGTTGGTGTAGGGGCAGGTCGGTGTAGGGGTGGAGTTGGTGTAGGTGGTGGGTTGGTGTAGGTGTTTGGGTTGGTGTGAGTGTTAGGTTGGTGTAGGGGTGGGTTGGTGTAGGGGTGGGTCGGTGTAGGGGTGGGTTGGTGTAGGGTGGGTCGGTGTAGGGGTGGGTTGGTGTAGGGGGCGGGTTGGTGTAGGGGCAGGTTGGTGTAGGGGTGGGTCAGTGTAGGGTGGGTTGGTGTAAGGCAGGTCAGTGTGAGGTGGAGTTGGTGTGAGGCAGGTCGGTGTAAAGGGGTAGGTTGGTGTAGGGGCAGGTTGGTGTAGGGGTGGGGTTGGTGTAGGGGCAGGTTAGTGTGAGGCAGGTTGGTGTAAGGGCAGGTCAGTGTGAGAGGGTAGGTTGGTGTAGGGGTGGGTTGGTGTAAAGGGGTGGAGTTGGTGTAGGGGCAGGTTGGTGTAGGGGTGGGTTGAACCAGGGGGTGGGGGGTTGGTGTAGGGGTGGGTTGTGGTGTAGGGCAGGTTGGTGTGGGGGGCAGGTTGGTGTAGGGGCAGGTTGGTGTAGCAAGGGGTGGGTCCGGTTTGGGGATGGGTCTTCTCTCTTGCCTCTTTATCATCTTCGTCCTTCTTCTCTTCCCTTGCTTTCTTCCTCTATCTCTTCCTCTCCTCCTCCTCTTCTTCTTTCTCTAACTCCTCCTTTTTCTTCTCTACTCACTCTCCCCCCTCCCCCAGATAAACCTTCCTAGAATAATCCCCCCTAATTATATCTTCCCCAGATAATCCCTCCTCCCTAAATTATCCTTCACCCTCCCCTCCTTTACTTTCACCTCCTTATCCCTAACCTCTCACTCTCCCCTACCTCCCCTCTGTCCCCCCCTCCCACCCCTCGCCCTCCTCTCCCTCTCCCTCTCTCCCCTCTTCCCCCTCTCCTCCTCTCTTTCTCTCCCTCCTTTCTCTCTCCAACCCCTGTTTTCCTATGTTGCACTTTTATCAAACTCTTTTACCATTATTATTATTATTGTTGTTGTTATTATTCCCCGCAGCGGTGTGAAGAAGAGCCGCTTTTGTCTCCTGGAAGTTATTGTGTCGGTGGTGATTGTGGTTGATTGTGGTGGTTGTTGCTGCTAGTGGTTGATTGTGGTGGTTGTTGGTTGTGGTATTGATTGTGGTTGGTGGTGGTGGTGGTGGTAGTAGTAGTTGTGGTGGTGATGCTAGTAGTTGGGGTGGTGATGCTAGTAGTTGTGGTGGTGATGCTAGTAGTTGTGGTGGTGATGCTAGTAGTTGTGGTGGTGATGCTAGTAGTTGTGGTGGTGATGCTAGTAGTTGTGGTGGTGATGCTAGTAGTTGTGGTGGTGATGGTATTATACTCACACGGTTTTATCTCGAGGGCCATACAACTCCGCCTCATATTTTTGTTATTATTATCATCATCATTATCATTATTTACAGTACATGGTTGTAAGTGTTGATATAGGATGGTGCTGTACATATTGTTATTTATCACACACACAATCTCTCTCTCTCTCTCTTTCTCTCTCTCTCTCTCTCTCTCTCTCTCTCTCTCTCTCTCTCTCTCATCATCAAGCCACCATGTTGCCAGTGTCTTTTATTTTTGTCTTGGTGGCCGGATTATCTGGGGTCGTGGAGTGGAAGATTACGGACATCCTCCCCCCCCTCCCCTCACCCCCTCCCTCGGACATGTCTACCTGTGTACACTTACTTTGGACAGGTGAAGGCAGGTGAAACGATTCTATTGGTGGTCGGTGTTGTGTGATGGACGGAAGGGGGTGGGGGGGGACAGAGAGAACGGTCTAAGAGAGAGAGAGAAAGAGTGTGTGTGTGTGTGTGTGTTGAGTGACAGTGGTTGGAACTGGAATAGATGGAATAAAAAAAAAGATTTGCAAAGAAAAAATCACGCAATACATGAATACAAATCGGGACATACATATATACATACATACAATAATACATACATGAATACATACATACATACATACATACATTAAGAGTGGCTGGCAGCTGTATGGATCATCTGCGTTTGCATTGCATATCTGGGATTAAAAACTGAAACATTCAAAGCCCCTTTCAAAATAGTAAAGTTTTACCACCCTGACGAAGAGTGGGTGAGTGGGGTGAGTAAGATTAGTGAGTGGGGTGCGTGAGTGAGTGAGTGGGGTGAGTGGGGTGGTGAGGTGAGTGAATGAGTCAGTGAGTTATTATACAGAAAAAGAGAAAGAGAGGGTAAGGATGGGAAGGGTAGAAAGAGAGAGGGGACGTTTGAGAGGGACAGAGAGAGGAGCGAGGAGGGACAGTGAGAGAGAGCACTGCATAGAGAAGAGAGGAGAAGGGTAGAGAGAGAGAGAGAGAGAGTGAGAGATGACAGAGGGAGAGAGGAGAGGGGTACAGAAAGAGGGGAAAAGAGGAATCTGGTGGGAGGGGGAGAGGGAACTGGTGAGATATGGTAGAGGGGACTGGTAGGAGGTGAGGGGAGAGACTACAGGGGTGGGAAGGGAGAGGCTAGAGGGGAGTTAAGGGAAGAGACTAGGAGGGGAGGTGATGGGAGATAAGGGAAGAGGATAGAGAGGACAGGAGGTAAGAGGATAGGGGACAGTACCAAGCCAGATGGGGATACGCCTTTTGGACTCTTTTGAGATGTGTTTTTTTTTCTTCATTTTATTATTCTTATGGGAGTCACTGTAGGACAAACTGCAGGAAAATAATATTCATGGTTCATAAACGTTTATAATCTCTTGTCGGGGGAAAAAATGTGAGGCGTCTTAAGTGTCTCTCAGGTTCCTTATCTCCCACCTGGCAATGTTGACTTTGGGGAGAGATTTTTTATTCTTTTTTTTATATTTTTTTTATGGTTACCTTGTTTTTATTGTTTTTTTTTTGGTATAGGGTGTTTGTTTTTTGTTTGTTTTTGTTTTTAGTTTTCTCATTATTTTCTTTCTCTCTTTATCTCACTTTCTCTTCATTTCTGTATTATTGATTTATTATTGCCAGTTTACGATAGTACTTGAAAGCCGGAATATCTCTCTCTCTCTCTCTCTCTCTCTCTCTCTCTTCTGTTACCATTCTCTCTGCCTTTCTCATCTTTCTTTCTTCCGTTTCAATTAACTACTGTTGGGGTTCTGGCTTTCATCTTCCCCCCTGCTACAGTACCTACCACTCTCCTCCTCCTTCTTCTCCTCTTCTTTCCTTCTCCTCCCCCTCCTCTACACTACCTACCACTCTCTTCCTGTTCCTCCTCCTCTTCCTCCCCCTCCTCTTCTCCTTTTCTTCTTCCTTCTCCTCCATTTCTTCTTTCTTCTTCTCCTCTTCATTTTCCTCCTCCTCTTCCTTCTCTTCTTCCTCTTCCTTCTCTTCTTCCTCTTCCTTATCCTCCTCCTCTTCTTCCTCCTCCTCCTCATCCAACGTGTATGTGTGTCCCTGCTGCAGGTAAATACGAGTTTCAGGTCACTTCTCTTTGTAGGAGGCAGAGTCCTTTCCTCCTGAGTCTCTTGTTGGAGTCCTAGCACCAGAGGGCCTCCAGGTCTCTGATACTAGAAGGTCTACAAGTTTCTAGTAGGAGGTCTTTCAGGTCTCAAATATCAGGTTTCCAGGTCCCCGGTAGTAAAAGGTCTTACAGGTCTTCGATACCAAGAGGTCTCCAGGTTCCCGGTAGCAAGAGGTCTTATAGGTCTCCAATACCAGGTCTTCAGGTTCCCGGTAGCAAGAGGTCCTACAGGACTTCAATACCAGGTCTTCCAGATTCCCGGTACTAAGAGGTCTCTTTCCAGTCTCCGGTAGCAGATGGTGCCGGGAAAAAGAGGCAAAAAAGAAGATAGGTTTCCAGAGGCCAGGGGTGTCAGGCGGGCAGTTTGTAAACAAAAGACTTATCACCAGGAACAATAGCTGGCTGGAATGGGTCTTGCTTCGAGTTCCCTTTTGTTTTTGTACCGAAGCTCGATCCTCTCTCCCTACCTCCCTACCCGCACTCTCCCTCCCTTCCCTATCTACCTCCCTATATACCTCTCTCCTTCCTTACCTACCTCCCTACCTCTCTCCTTCCCTACCTACCTCCTCTCCCCTCTCTCTCTCTCCTTTCCTCCCTCCCTCTCTCGCTCTCCTTTCCTCCCTCACTCCCTCTCTCCCTCTTTGTGTCGGGAAAATTGACGTGTGCTGAATGGGAATAAGGAAGAAAGAGGTCAGTTTATGGGTAGTTGTATTGATACCTGAAGATATTATTATTAGCTAGATAATTAGGTTAAGTTAGGCTGTGAAATCACCAGTTTTATTCTGGTTTAAAGTCTGATTAAATGTCACCAGGTCCAACAGCAGGGAGGGTATAGTGTCACCAGGTCCAGCAGGAGGGAGGGTATAGTGTCACCAGGTCCAGCAGGAGGGAGGGTATAGTGTCACCAGGTCCAGCACCAGGGAGGGTATAGTGTCACCAGGTCCAGCACCAGGGAGGGTATAGTGTCACCAGGTCCAGCGGCAGGGAGGGTATAGGTGCCCAGGTCCAGCACAGAGTGATATAGCAGGTCCAGCACCACAGAATAAAATTCTGACGTCACCAGGTTTTTGAGTGACGTCAGCAGAAGATAAAGGCTGGCTGGGCTGTGATTGAGGACGAGGCTTGGACCCTTAAAGAGATAAGGAACATTGGATTTCTTCAACTATTGATACTTGTAGAAGAAGTGTGTGTGTGTGATAAGGAGACGAGGTTCCTCCCTCCCTCGGCACGTTCCCTGCTGCTGATGCCCGCTGACGGAGGTGGGGGGTGCGAGGACGGGGCTGGATGGGGGTGAAGGGAGAGGAGAACCAGGCTGGATGGGGTGAGGGAGGAGGAGGACGAGGATGGAGCTGGATGGGGTGAGGGAGAGCGAGGACGGGGCTGGATGGGTGAAGAGAGTGAGGACGAGGATGGAGTTGATGGGGTGAGGGAGAGCGAGGACGGGGCTGGATGGGGTGAAGGAGAGGAGAACGGGGCTGGATGGGGTGAAGGAGAGGAGAACCAGGCTGGATGGGGTGAGGGAAGATGAGGACGGGGCGGAATGTATCTGGGAGAAGACTTTTGGGGTCATTGGGATAGATGACAATGGGAAGCTATCGTGGGGAGGATAGGAAGAGGGTCGGGTCGGGTCAGGTCAGGTCAGGTCAGGTCTATTTATGTATAGTGCTGATAATAGTGTAAGAAAGGTTAAGTGATGGTTATTGATATTGTCACTGATGAGATGATTTTGATAATGGTGACTAGTTAAAGAGAACGGTTATCTGATGGTGACGAAGAAGTAATAATGGTGACAGAGGTTATGAGAATGGTGCTAATGATGATGGTGTAATGTGAGAAGATAGTGTTAATGGTGACGGAAAGGTTTAAAAAATGGGGCTGGCTCTTGATAGTGACACAACAACACCACGGTAGGTTAGGTTAGATAAGCAATAGGTTAGGTTAAGTTAGGTTAAGTTGCGTTAGCAATAGATTAGGTTAAGTTAGGTTAGCGGTAGGTTAGGCTAACGTTAGGATGTATCATTAGGTGAAATAAGCTGGGGGTTAATCTTCAGGTGATACTATTGTTATGCACTGCAATACGTCAGCTTATTATTAACACCAAAGACCAATATTACCAACAGACAGACAGACAGACAGACACCTTGAACTGTACCCAAGCCAATAATCGTCTTGAATCAACATAATCAAACCACTAGGGCGGTTTGAGATTCTTAAACGGGACGCACCGGAGTATTGCGATATCCCCCCCTCCCCCCTACCCCCAAGTTAATCAACGGCATTGCAATATCGCGCAGGTAATTATCGGCGTCATCAAGGTATTTAATAGCGTTGCAAAGTCAAGATAGTCGGCAGGATTGCAATATCATTAAGGCAATCACCGCCGTGTGGGTCTCAATGGGTGTGTTCATGCTGGCGGGTGGGGGAGAGTCTGCCAGCTGGTGGGCGGGGGTGTGTGTTCCTTGGTTGGTGTGAGTGTTCCTTGGTTGGTGTGTGTGTTCCTTGGTTGGTGTGAGTGTTCAACTTGGTTGCCGTGGGTGTTCTTTGGTTGGTGGATGACAGGAGAGTGTTATTACACCACCAACAAAAACAATAACTAAAACAACTACAGCTACAATAACCACAAATACAACAACAACTACAGTGATTACAGTAATAGTTATCATAACCACAACACCAACAACAGCAGTGAACAGAACAACAACAATTATCATAACAGGAAAACCATAACAGCAGCAAATACAACTATAACTCCTACAACAAACCACAACAACAACAACAACAACAACAGTAACCACCACCGCCACAACCACCACCACCACCACCGCCACAACCACAACCACCACCACCACCACCACCACCACAACAACAACAACAACCACAACGTAATTCACCTGGGCTGCTGTAGGAAGTGGAGGGACAGATAAGAATGCTCGGCTCGCCGTCACAGGTTGGTGAGGTCTGTGGACAGGGGAGGAAATGCTTTCCCTGTCAGCCACTGTGAGACTCGGGCCTGAGGGAGGAGACCTGTGGGGTAATGGAGTCCTTCGTCTGTAGATACCGACCTCCAGCCTTTGATTCCCGGCCTCCAGCCTTTGATTCCCGACCTCCTGCCTTTGATTCCCGACCTCCAGCCTTTGACTCCCGACCTCCAGCCTTTGATTCCCTACCTCCTGCCTTTCATTATCTCTCTCTCTCTCTCTCTCTCTCTCTCTCTCTGACCTGAAATACCTCGTCGAATCTTTTTTTTTGCCTTTTTTTTGTAGGTCGTCGCGTCTGTCTGACCTCGTTAATATGCACGACGGGATGGTATGGAAAGGGTTAGGTTAGGTTATTGGGGAAGAGAAAGTGAGAGAGGGGGTGAGGGTGGTTGGAAAGGGGTAAGGGAGGGTTGGAAGGGAGAGGTGAGGCGAGGGTGTGATGGGCTCTCTCTCTCTCTCTCTCTCTCTCTCTCTCTCATCCATCTTGAGTGTCGATATTACAAGCTTATTTTCTCTTATTTCCTCTATTCCCATCATCTATCTTCTTCTGTCACTTTCATCATCTTTCCTTCCTCCTCCTTCCCTCCTCGTCCGACTCCTCTTCTTCCCCTTTCCAATCCCCTCCTCTTCCTCCCCATTCCCTTCCTCCTCTTCCTTCTTTCGGTATTTCCACTATCATCATTATCCTCCTTTACTTGTTATTTCCGTCATGCATAATTTCCTCTTCCGTTCCTCTGTTATCATCATCTACCTTCTCTCCCCCCACCGTCGTCCTCCTCCCTCTCTCCCTCCTACGCTGTTTGGTCATCATGCAGTAATTTCCTCCTCCTCCTCTTCCTCCTTTCCTGATAATTATTTATCTTTATTATCACTCACAGTTAATTTCCTCTTTCGTTATTCTGTTGTGTAATATATTTTTGTCCTTTTATTGTCAGTGTTTCCTAACGTAACCCTACCCGACCTAACCTAACCCTACCCGACCTAACCTAACCCTACCCGACCCTAACCTAACCCATCCGACCTAACGAACCCACCCGACCCTAACCTAACCCTACCCGACCTAACGTAACCCCTACTCCGACCTAACCTAACCCTACCCGCCTAACCTAACCCTGCCCGACCTAACCTAACCCTACCGGCCTAACCTAACCCTACCCGACC
Source organism: Homarus americanus (assembly GCF_018991925.1). Lineage (NCBI taxonomy): Eukaryota > Metazoa > Arthropoda > Malacostraca > Decapoda > Nephropidae > Homarus > Homarus americanus. The sequence continues at coordinate 223,597 of NW_024712325.1, forward strand.
TAACCTAACCCTACCCGACCTAACCTAACCCTACCCGACCTAACCTAACGTAACCTAACCTTGACGGCGTCCTCCTCACAGAAGGAGGGGCGAGAGTCCTAGACGTCACGAAAATTGAACCGTAGAAGCTGGCGGCTGGGACAAGGCCGGAACCGGGTGTTGACGGCCAGATAACGTTGATGAACACTGGTACGGGGGTCTCTTCGTCATCATCTATTAAACTATTGATGTAAGAAACTCTATATATTTATCGCTGTTTACAGGGAATTACTGATTTTGTCTTCGTAATGTCGGTCGAAGTGTCGTGAGATAATGTCGACGTCTTCTTAAAGCTCGACAAATGGTCACTGGCGGACTCCAGAAGACAGAGGCAAGAATAGATTGTTTTGGTAACGGTCTCAAGAGGCACCGACGGTCATCACACAATCTTGGCACTTGAGAGGTCATGTCAGGCAGTGGGGGGTCAGAGTGAGTGTGTGTGTGTGTGTGTGTGTGTGTGTGTGTGTGTGTGTCCTCCCTGCATCATTTCCATTTTCACCACTACCCCTCCCCTCCCCTCCCCTCCCCTTACCATACCTCCACCATCATCACTCTCTCCCCTCCCCTCATCCCTCATGTTATTCCCATCACCATTCCCACCACCATTCCCATGACCATCAAAAGCCCATTCCTATCTTCGGATTCCAATGAGACACATCAGTTGCCTCTTCACATCTTCGAATTCCAATGAGGAGTGACATCGTTATCCTTTCTTTCTCCTCCTCCTCCTCCCCCCTTTCCTCCCTCCCCTCCTCTTCTTCTCCCTCCTCTTCATTCTCCTCCCTCTCCATCTTCTTTTTCCTGCTTCTCCTCCCCCTTTCTCTTATTTTTTTCTACACCACCCTCCTCTTCCTCCCCTTTCCCCTCTTCTTCTCTCCTCCTCCCTCGTTCTCCGTCATTTTACTTCCCCCTCACTTTCTCCCTCTCTCTCCCTTCCCACGCCTCATCATCATCGTCAACAGTTGAAGATAATAATAATAATAATAATGATGATGATGATGATGATGATGATGATGATAAAACTTACTCCCTAAATTTAACAAGTTAAACTTTTAATATCATCGTCTTCATCTTCGTCATTGAGGAACTACGTTATCTCCCTCCCCTCCCTCGTCACCCTGAGAGCCTCGGCAGCAGGCAGTCCTTCGCCTTCCCAGATCCTACAAGGAATTGCCATCAGGAGCGGCGGGGGGGTCGTGCCTGGTGGCGGCGGCGGCGTCGCTGTGAGGGCGGCGTGCCACCCACCATCTATTGTGCCGCTGATACCACACCACCAGTATTGTCAACCCAAAATCGATACTGAGATTTGGGCGTCAGGCTCCCTGGACACCCCTTCTGCCCCGGTGATAAACTCCCTGGGTCCTCTCCTTCCTCTCCCTTAGGTGATGAACTCCCTGGATCCTCTCCCTCAGGTGATGAAGTCCCTGGGTCCTCCCTCCCCCCCCCTCCCTCAGGTGATAGGCGCCGCTGGTGACTAGACCTGTCGAGGGATCCGCCCCCTGCCGTTGACCTTACAAGTAATACAGGCCGCTCTAGATGTCCTGCGTCAGTCCTACAGGAGACAGCCGCAGGAGCCCATAGAGAGAGACAGGTCCTGGGAGGCTCTTCAGTAGTAACAACAGGCTGACCCGAGTGTGACGTCATCTGTAAAACTTTATATTACAAAACTAAATTATTGTTGTAAAGGGAAGAATAACTTGTCTTTATTATGTCATTATTTATATTTGAGGAATTTTACTGTAGTTGTGTAACTTGTATTAATATGCGAATACACCTGTAATTTACTGTATTATTAAGGTAGTAATTTATTTCCCGTCCGTCGCTGTACGTTAATGGCGGTTTTTAAGTTCTTGATGACATTAATGGCGTTTATTTTGAGCGACCAGCGGGGAGGAGGGGGGGGGGGGCAGGCAGCCAATACTGAGGTCGTGGTAATGGCGGCAGACCAGCACTGTTTGTTGTCATTATATTTACCTTGATGGGGCGGCGGGGAGAGGACAACCTGCTGCCAATACTGAGGTTGTGGTAATGGCGGCAGCTAACGGGGCCATCAACACCCACCTAACGACTGACCACCTCGCCAAGTTTTACACTCTGGGTAATGACTGACCAAACGAGGGGTGTGAGTGGCTGCTTTTGTGAGCCGCACACGCCTGTCATTGGTTAGACAAGGCGTATGATTGGTTGGTTGGTTGGTTGGTTGAGCGGTCGCTGTCAGGATTGGTTATGTGTAAGGGTATACTGGGCACTGATTGGTCCTCTTATTGAGTATTGATTCGTGGGCAGTGTGTGTGTGTGTGTGCACTTAATGGCACAAAATAAAGGCCCCAAGTGTTATGTTAATATATAAAAATAAAGTTGTTTTAGAGGCGCTCAGTTGGCTCGGTAGACTGACGATAAGATGGCTGGAGTCGTCAACCTGATGTGGATTAGAGTCAGATGACGAAGATGGATCATATGGTGGTGATGGTGATAAAGATGGAGAGAGAGAGAGAGAGAGAGAGATCCCCGAGTTGGCTGCTGGCCTGATCACCAACCCTATCGTACCTTCTTACACACACACGCGCACACACACACACACACACACACACACACACACACACTACCTTTGATGGGTCTGTCTTCGTTCAGATGGTCTTATTCTTTGTGTGGAATTCCTTTGGGTTAATTTTTAAGGGAGAAGAATTGTGGTTTTTTGTGGGGGATTTTCCGATGTTATTTTGGGTCTCTGGTCTTAGGTATTTTGTTTATGAGTTTGTTTTTGTGAGTTTGTTACACTCATCCACCCACCCAAATATAAACCTCCCACCCACTTACACAACTCTCCACCCCTTTAACACCCACTCACCCACCCACTTACTCCCCACCCGTCCACCGCCTGTCTCGACACTTGTTAGCTGCTATAACCACATACCTGTCCTTCCTAGAATTCTGGCCACGTACACCTGCCCACACCTTATCTGTCCATCCAGGCGCCCTCCACCTACCTGCCCCCCCCCCGTCCACCCACCTGCTCCCCCGTCCACCCACCAATCTATCCTCCCCCACCTATCTACCTACCCACCTACTTCCCACACCCACCCACCTGCCTCCCGCCAGTAGGTACGTTGAGCCCACCTGACCTCTGTATCAAGTGTGTCCTGGAGACAGCGGCACTGGCACTGACTGGCACTTGTAGACACCCCACGACGGCTTCCCAATACCTGCCTGCTGGTCGTGACGACGGCGGCGGCGCTGTAGGAGACTGGCTGGTCTTGGAATATGCATATATTCTCTCTCTCTCTCATACACTTCATCACAGTTGCTTTAGAGTTTAGGGATTATTTGAGTTCATGAATTATTTTTTTGTCCTTGGATCCACTTACCTGTGTGTGTGTGTGTGGAGGTGTCTCCCTGCTGGGCACTATTGGCCTGCTGGGACTGCTGTCAAGGAGTGGAACGCCTCTCTGTGTCTGAGTCTCTGTCTTGTTGCTGGGAAGGGAAGCTGGGCTGGTGCTGTCGCTGGAGGATTGACAGAAGCTGCTTAGGGGGGGGTGGGGACGGGGTGGGTGTGTGGGGAGGGGTGGGTGTGGAGGCGTGGGTAGGTGGGGGGCAGGGGTGGATGTCTGGAGATGGGTGTGTGTCGGGTCGGGGAGGGTATAGGTGTGGGGGAGTCCCTGGATATCCCTGCAGGTGTTTCTGGGGGGACATATTTGTCTCTGGGGGGAGAAGGGAAGGGGCTATTCGGTACCGTAGTTGAGACCTGTAGCTATGGGTTATATCTGGGGGCAATAAAAGGTTGTTATTTGGTGGTGGTGGGGGAGGACTTGTCTGGGGGTTAAGATTGTCTCTGGGGTCCTGACTGGAAAGAGAAGACGTAGCCGATGCTTAAGTTGAAACCCGTCGTTGGGGTAAGGGGGGGTTCTCTCAGTCATTCCTCCCTTTGTCTCTCCCTTCCAACTCAACTCTCCCTTTTTTCTTCCTTCAACAGCCAATTTTTAAGAAGTTTTATAAGAGTATTCCCGCGGGAAGTGAACCTCCCAGATGCCAGGTCTGATCGGCTCCTTCATCGCGGGTAAATTGCTCCTCTACAATATTTATGGTACTCTAAACGTCCTCATCTTCGGCCATAGGCGTCACCACGACCTCTACCCAGCCAAACTTTAGTCCTTATTAGTGTCCGAGACGAGAGACCTGATGAGGGGTAATGTTGGGAGGAAGAGGAGGGGGAAGAAGAGAGGAGGAAGGGGAAGAAGAGAGGAGGAGGAGGCAGCATAATATATCAAGTGAATCGTCCTTCCTTCCTTCCCTCCCTTCTTCCCTCTCTCCCTTCTCCCTCCCTCCCTCAAAAATGTAGCTGGAATAAGAAGCTGCAAACAAAATACGAAAATAAGGAAAGGAAGGAGAGTAAAGAATAGGAGATATAGTGTGTGGGATGGGAGGGTTGGATGGAAGGGACAGGGAAAATTCACGGTTTTGTTTCAGGGAGAAAAACCCGAGTCCTTCTCTGATCAACCACGCTTTTCTGTTGAAGTTGTAGGGAAAACGAGCCCCTCCGCTTATCCCCAGGTCGAGGAGGAGGAAAATCCGCCAATCCCCAAGTCCGTTTCATCCCCAGGTCGACCTCGTGGTTCAGGGGGAAAGGTGGGAAGGGAGAAAATGAACCTCTTCCCCTCCTACCCCCCCTCTTCCCCTCCTACCCCTTTCTTCCCCTCCTACCCCCCTCTTCCCCTCCTACCCCTTTCTTCCCCTCCTACCCCCCTCTTCCCCTCCTACCCCCTCTTCCCCTCCCTACCCCCCTCTTCCCCTCCCTACCCCCCTCTTCCCCTCCACCTCTTTTTCTTCTCTCTCCTCCCTACCCTCCCCCCCCACTTCCCTTCCTCCCTCCTCCCCTCTTCCCTCCCTCTTCCCCTCCACCTCTTTTTTTCCCCTCCCTACCCCCCTCTTCCCCTCCCTCCCCTCTTCCCTCACCTCTTTTTTTCTTCCCTCTTTCCTCCCCTCCACTAATCCCCTGCCCTCCTCACCTCCTCCCCCCTCTCCCCTCTCCGTCCTGCCCTCTCCCGGGATGACAGACGGTCACTCAGTCAGATGGACAGTGGTCTAGGTAAATCTAATTAAGCCGTCGCCTCATAGTCTTCAAGGTGTGCCTGGTAGACCCTCTTGACCGGGGTAATTGAGTATATCTCTCTCTCTCCCTCTTCCTCTCTCCTCTTCCACCTTCAGTCGTTCCCTACCACTCCCTTTTTGCTAAACATCCGAATCCCCTCTCTCTCTCTCTCTCTCTATTCCAACTTTACTATCTGTTCAAATTATCTCCTTTGTTTTCATTTTCCGCCCTTGTTCACTCTCTCCTGTTTATCTCTTCACTTCTTCATTCTTTCTTTAAGCCTTGTCCTTATCTATTCTTTCCTTCCTCCTTTTCTTTTATCAGGGTTTTAATTGATTTTGTGTGTGTGTGTGTGTGTGTGTGTGTGTGTGTGTGTGTCGGTCGTAGTTTAGCCCGTTAGCGTGTGTATTGTCAAGAGATATATGCCATAGTTAACTCCTGTAAGCGGTGTGAATATGCGTGTCAGCTCAGTTAACTGATGTGTACATGTGTATATCAGAGTCAACAGATGTAATCAGGTCAAGGGTAATATTTCAACAAGTGTGATGTACAATTGAACAGCTGTGAGTAAGTGTCTGTACTATTAACAACTGTAGGTAAGTGTCGTTAGTCAGTGTCAACAGGTGTATCGAGGTGTTCAGTTTCATGGTCAGATATAATCATTATAGATTATATACACAGGTAGGGTTAGGTTAGGTTAGGTTAGGATAGGATAGGTTTTGGTTAGATTAGGTTTAGCTATGATAGGTTTTGGTTAGGTGTAGTTAGGTTAGGATAAGTTAAGTTAGCATTAGGTTAGGTTTGCGTCAGGGGGTTAATCTTTAGGTGAAATAAGCTGGTGTATCGTCGCGTGGCCCTTCATTTGTGTACAGTATAAACAAACATACGAGGGTTATTGACAAGAGTGTGTGTAATAATGATAATAATAATAATAATAATAATAATAATAATAGTAATAATAATAAACGGTTTTATTAATAGGTTGCAGCCGGTGGTTGAAAATATACAAACTACATTTTGATTTAGACATAATAATGATATAATATGCATTGAATACATTTACAGAGGCTGCAGTACATAAATCAGGAGTTGTTTATTATTTTAACAATAGATGGGATAGTTGCTGTTCTTATATCTATCAGTGCGGGCTCTGATGATGTGTGTGTGTGTGTGTGTGTGTGTGTGTGTGTGTGTGTGTGTGTGTGTGTGTGGACTGGGGAGATGAGATTTGAGTAGTAGATACCTTGGTTCACCTCTTGATCAGGGGCCACCACTATGGTTGTACGGGTAATAGTCATGTATGTAAAGTCATCTCTCTCTCTCTCTCTCTCTCTCTCTCTCTCTCTCTCTCTCTCTCTCTCGAGGTCTTACTGGAGGAGGTGGTGACGGCGAAGGGGGGGATATAACCTCGCCTCTGATGGTGTCTTCCTACTCCCCATCCTCTCCCCACTCCCCATCACCCCACCCACTTTTCCCCATCTCCCACTCCCCATCCCCCCACTCCCCACTCCCCATCCTCCCCTCCCACTCCCCACACACACTCCAGAAAGGCTTAAGAGGGATTACATGTTTTTTCACGGGATCTAAGAGCCAAATGTATGAAACATTCAGTAGGGATTTATAACTTATCGCCGCGGGAACTACGATCCTGGGGAGGTGAGGGAGGAAGGGTGACACGGAGGAGAGGAAAGGGGGAGACGATACAGGGCGTTGTGGGGTGTATAGGGCAGGGGGACCATCCAGGGAGTAGAGAGACATTCCAGGGAGGAGGGCGAAGAGCGATCTAGCTCAGGAAGGATAAAATGGCCAACAACTCTCTCTTCTTGGGGACGTAATTCGCCTTTTCCGGTTTATTTCCGGGTGTGGGGGTGAGTTACATGACGCCGCCTCCTGTTGTATCTCTCTCCTTTCTCTCCCTTTCTCCCTCTCCTCTCTCCCTCTCCTCCCTCCCTCTCCTCCCTCTACCTCCCTCCTACATTCTCTCTTAAGGGATCGTACGTTGAATTTCCCTCGTAACAGACGATGTGGGAACCCGTTTACCTGTCTCGTGTAAAGCTATGACACAGAGACAGCTGCCTCAAGGGTATCAGCAGCGCACTGGGTCCCTTTATCTTGTTGCTGTGAGACTCTCTGTTGTGCTGTGAGACTCTCTGTTGTGCTGTGAGACTCTCTGTTGTGCTGTGAGACTCTCTGTTGTGCTGTGAGACTCTCTGTTGTACTGTGAGACTCTCTGTTGTGCTGTGAGACTCTCTGTTGTGCTGTGAGAGACTGTTGTGCTGTGAGACTCTTTTGCTGTGAGACTCTCTGTTGTGCTGTGTGAGAAGCTCTGCCTGTTGTGCTGTGGGAGCTCTCTGTTTGTGCTGTGAGACTCTGTTGTTAGCTGTGAGACTCTCTGTTGTGCTGTGCAGGGCTCTCTGTTGTGCTGTGAGACTCTGTTTGTGCTGTGAGACTCTGTTGTGCTGTGAGACTCTCTGTTGTGCTGTGAGACTCTCTGTTGTGCTATTGAAACTCTCTGTTGTGCTGTGAGAGACTGTTGTGCTGTGAGACTCTCTGTTGTTGTGCTGTGAGACTCTTTTGCTGTGACTGTTGTGCTGTGAGTCTCTATCGTATTTCCTAGATCACTGTAAGAGTCTCCGGTAGGATTTGATGACAGCTTTGAATATTATGTTTCGTGTGTACAGCATAAAGTCCTACCAGTTAGAAGACGTCACTACGCGCCTCAGATAATAACGAGAAGACATAACGAACGAATCTTTTTACAACTCCTCTTTATATCGTGGCCCAAATGAACCAATTAATTGCGTTAGCGGATAAAATTAACGTGATAACCTTTGTGAATCCATCTTCGTGCCCATTAGAGAGACAAAGCAGGAAAACGAACCCTTGAGAATCCATCTTTGTATCGGTAACCAAGTAAACTTGTTATAATGTCGTCTTGTAACTCCATAAGCAGGGGATAATATATATACTTAGGAACCTTTTGATTGCTCGGGGTCCGGGAAGGAAGTGTCTGGAGTCTGGGGTGGAGCCATCATATTCTCGTACCTTCTGCCGAGGGTTAAACGTACGGTACACATCCTGGGTGAAGCTGTAGTGTACCGTCGGTAATGCATAATGTACTGTCAGTGGCCGTAACACTTGCTGTAAATCTCTCGCTCCGCTGAGTCAGGTTAGTCGGGATGCTTTCAGGAGAGTTTGGTTCTGGAGTTGTTGAGGGGAGTTGGGATGGTTCCTGGGGGGAGTGGTGGGGGAGGATAAGTCGGGGGGATTGGCAGGAGGAGGATTGTTGGGATGGTAGGTCGGGGATAGTTAGAATGAGTAAGATGGTTTCTGGGGATGGTGTCTAAGAGATCTGTGGGGGTAGTTGGGGTTTTCTCTGGGGAATAGATGGAGGAGTGATCACTCTTGGGAGGGGGGTGAAGGTGAATATCGAGGTGGTCGTGGTGGTTGAGGAGATGGTGGTGTTGGTGGAATGGAGGAGGTGGGGTGGTGGAGGTGGTCTAAATCCACTGGTGCAAGATAACTGTCTTAACCTCAACCATTCTTCTCAGTGGCTGTAAATCCGAGACAGACAGACAGACAGAGAAGGAGGGAGGAAGGGAGCCAGAGAGAAGGGGGGGGGGGGCTCACACCCCAATATCTCCCTGTAACGAAGCTCAATTTCACTAGACTTTATCATGAGGTTCGTTAACTTACGAATAATAAAAAAAATGCCGCCAGAGCGAGGAATTTTTTAGCTCAATACAGAGGAAGAAGAAGAAGAAGAAGAAGAGGGAAAAATAACTCCGCTAGAGTTTCCCAGGTCGTTCAATAACCCACCAGGAAGGAGTGAATCATCCACCCATAAGAATATTCACACACACACACACACGGAGAGATTCATGTCTAGAAGTTACCGTGTGTGTGTGTGTGTGTCAGCCAAGCCAAATTCTGAATCATTTTACCGCCGGAAATCACCCCCGAGTTAGATCCTGGAAAGAGAGTTGATGTCCTGTGCTCTTTTATACCACGAGTCAGTCACTGATTCTTCCTGGAATTCTTATCAAGTTTTAACAAATAAATTCAGTTCTGAAAGTCTGGGCAGTTGGTGGTGTGTTTACTCAACTTGTTTTTTTTCTTGTTATTTTCTTTTACGTTTTTGGATCACTGAGTTCATGTGAGTTAGGTCTCTCTCTCTCTCTCTCTCTCTCTCTCTCTCTCTCTCATTCGTTGCTCTTGTCTTGTGGTCCCATTTATCTCTCTGTCTCTCTTACTCCTCTCTCGTTGCGCTTGGCCTCGAGGGGAAAGTTCGTCAATATTGAATGATCAAAGCCCCGAGTGATAATGGGAGAGAGAGAGAGAGAGAGAGAGAGACCAACACTATATAAATGGTTTGCCTTGGAGGGTGTCGTTATGAAAGTCACTTGAAGGTTTGTGAGTCATTAGGCGTCATTAACAGCAAATGGTCATGAGGAGTTAATTGTCGTGCTGCACCTTCAGGTACACCTTCTGCTGAGGGTGGTTGTAGTGGTGGTAGTTTTTATCGGATAAGACTCGCTCACCAACTGTTGGCGTCATCTAGTTCTCCAGTGTCCCTTCCCCTACGCTCCCCTCCCTTTCCTTCCTCCCCTCCCCTCCTTCCTCCCTCCCTCCTTCCTCCCCTCCCTCCCTCCTTCCTCCCCTCCCTCCCCTCCTTCCTCCCCTCCCCCCTCCCCCCTCCCCCTCCCCTCCTCCCCACCTCCCCTCCTCCCCTCCCCTCAATACGAATATATCGGCGTCATCTTTCTCTCATTTTGCCCCTCGAGAAATTTAATACCGTATCAGTCCTATCTCCTCTCCCCCCCTTCTCCCCCTTTTAGTGTCTCCACCATGGTCTCCTGCCCAACCAGCACCAGAGTCTCCTAGGCTGGAACTCCAGGGTATCAGGACGATTAGACAAAGGATAGTTATTTTCCTCGATGATATCTCGGGCACTCTGGTTCAACGGAGCGGATCGTGTATATACAAAAAAATAATCCTGCAGCAGTTATAAACTACATAAAAATACTTATAATATATAGTGGTATTATGTGATGGACTCAGCGGGAGGGTGACAATACACTTGGCTGAGGGAGAGAATATTGAGTGTGTTATTCTTCTCGTGAGTCTAACTTCACCTCACACTCTCACGATGATTTATTTGGGTGTTTATTTGTCTGCCTCGTTTGTGTGTGTGTGTGTGTGTGTGTGTGTGTGTGTGTGTGTGTGTTACAGGAAAGTATGTGTGTGTGCAAGAGAGTATGTGTACAGACTTGGAAGGGATGATGTGAGAGGGGGGGGGGGATATCCGTAGTGGTGTTTCCGTAAGAAGCCCCCCCTCCCCCTCTTCCCTCTCCCCCTAACTACCGCTTCTCTCTTCCCCTACCACCGCCCCTCTCCTTCCACCACCGCCCTATCCCCCATCACCCCCCACCCAACCAAAAAACCTTCCCGTGAGCCTTTGATCGTCTAGAACAACGTTTGAGCGTTTTATGCAACGTTTGATGGATCCTGAACAATATTTATGATGCCAACGTTTGATCCTGAGACTATAATACTTTGCTCTTCGGTGGGGGAATGTTGGGGGCATTCTTGGTGGGGCGAGTTTCTACTTCATGGTTAGGTTAGGTTTGGTTAGGTTGGTTATCTATCCATCTTGAACACCTTCCCTTGGGATCTCTTCCGACCTATCCCGACCAGTCCCGACCACCGTTGTACTCATTCTCTTGACGGAGGAGGACCTCTCGGGCCCACCAGCCTTCCTCAGTCTCTGGCTACAACTCTCCCTCCTGGTATTGGTCTCCCGTAGCTGTATAGATTAAATTGTATTATACACCGTTTAATATTTACATCCTGTAAATCACAAAGAAAACATTACATACCTTATTTTTCTCCCAGGACGGCGCACAGGTCATCACTAGCGCCCTGAGTCTCTTTCTTGATTAACCTTGTATATCCTGGAACAGAAATTACACTTCCCAGAATCTACATGTTACCTGGCCTTCATTATGCAGTCTTGGCTCAGGTGAATTTCGCTTTTCCCCTCCTGCCTCAGTGTACAGTATGTGCCTGGGTTTATTATTTGTGTCTGTTCAGGTGTGTGGCGGACTCATCAGGTGTAGTTTCTGTTCAGGTGAGGTTGTGTGCTCAGGTGTGTTGTGGGCTAATTAGGTGTGCGAAATTTACTGTTTTGTGTAGGATAGTTCAGGTAGGAAAGTATTGTTTAGGAAGTGTGTGTGTGTGTGTGTTAAGCCAGCAGGTGTACGAGGCGTTTTATTAAGGTAAGGTACAGGAAATTTGGTGTTGCTGCAGCTGCTTTATGATTGAAGGTTTGTCTGGTGTGTGAGGTACAGCAGCTGTCGGGGGGGGGGGGCTCACTCCTCCCCCTCCTCTTCTTCCTCCTCATCTTCCACCGTCACTTCCAACCATTTCTGCCTAATCACTTCCTCCTTTTCATCGTCTTCTTTGCTTCCTCTCTCATCATCTTCATCAACCTCTTCATCTTTGCCTCCTCTTCCTCCTCGACATAGGTGAGCTCCTCCCTATGGGCGTCTTCCTACCCCCCTCCCCCACCCCACACACATCAGGCTCGTAATTGACTAGTACTTAAGTTTAGACCAAGTTCGATTATAAGCGCGTCAGATATCCGCCTCTTGAGTTTGAAGATGAAAGGCCCTCTGGAGTTGCGGCGCTAAAGTCGATCAGCCGTAACTTGCCGCACCAAAGTGGTCGCGTGCGGCTTGAAGTGTGCGACATTGAGGGGGTGATTATGAGTAGTGGGGTCTGTAGGGGGGGCTGTGATTATAAGTAGGGGGGGGCTGTGATTACGACATCAAAGTGGGACTGCGCTGCAAGATTCCTGCTGGTCGTGCTTTTGCCGTATCAAACGTTTTTCGGGGGGAACTTTATATTGCTCGTGAGGTCGTGTTATGGAGGCAGGGAGGGAGAAGCAAGTTTTTAGATGATTTTGTTTTTGTGTGTGTTTAATATTCGAGTTGCCATATTGTGTTGTGTCTTGTGCGTCATTCACTGTTCTGATACAAATGTTATTGACTTAAACTAATTCCAATTTTCTTTTCTTTCAGGTGAGTTGACTTGTGTGTTTGTACCTGAGGAATGAGCTATTGAGGTAAGTTTATAACTCCATTACCCATGAAGACCTGCCGCCGCCACACGCCTCACCGTCAGTGGCAGGTGAGGGGTGAAGTGGCCAGGTAGGGGCGGGTTGTGAGGCTTCTCTGTGGGGGTGGGGGTAGTACTCCTTAATGGTCTCTCTCTCTCTCTCTCTCTCTCTCTCTCTCTCTCTCTCTCTCTCTCTCTCTCTCTCTCTCTCTCTCTCTCTCTCTCTCTCTCTCTCTCTCTCCTCCCTCCCTCCCTCTCCCCCCTCTCCCTCCCCTCCCCCCCCCATATAGCAATGCCTGTCCTTCTCGCCCCCTTTCTTCCCTTTTTCGTTTTGTTGCCATTATTACCTTTTCTCTCTCCCTCCTCCTCACCTTGTAATCCTTCCCCTCCCACTCCTCCCTCACTCCTCGCCTCCCTCTCTTTTCTCCCTCTAATCTCCTTCTCCCCCTTCCACCTCTCCTCATCTTCTGTCCTCTTCTCCTCTCCTCTCTTCCTTTTTCTCGCCCTCTCCTTTCCCCTTGTCTCCCTCCTCTCCCTCCCTCCCCCTGGCAGTTCTCGCCTCGTCAGGATGGCCGGAGCGTCACATCGGTGATTTAGGATTGAAAGAGCACGTCTCCCGGCTTGTCTCCCCTCTCCCAGGTCTTCTCCCCTCTCTCTCTCCCTTTTTCATCTCACTCTACCTCTCTTTCTTCATCTCACTGTCTGCTACTACCATGTGCGTTATTCTCAGCCTTTATTCCCAACATCCCACCTCTACCACCACCACCACTGCTACCACCACCACCACCACCACCACCACCACCACCGCCACCGCCACCACCACTACTACCACCACCACCACCAAACCTCCTTTACCTTATTTCCTACTGGGTCTTGTGTTCTTCCTCCTCTTCCATGCATGTATCTTCTTCCTTTTCCTCCCACCCTTCGTGCCCCTTTCTACTCTTTTTCCTCCTTCCTCTCTTCCTTCCCCTCCCTCCCTGTACAACACTATCTTTGCTGGTCGTTGCACCTTCCCAGCCTCCTTCCCTCCTTTCTCATCCTCCTCCTCCATCCCTCCCCCTTCCATCCTTCCCCTTCCACCCCTCCTCCACCTATGTTAGGTCCACACTCTGGGATAATTGAACTCAATTTCCTATTTTGGGGAAGAGGCGGAGGAGGTGATTGTTGATGAGCCGCTCTCTGTTGACCCGACCTAGTCTGGCTCTCTCCCGACCGAACCGACCGACCGACCGACCGACCGACCGACTGACTGATTGATTTACTGATTGACTGATTGATTCTTACTCCCAATCTTTATCTCTTGTTCTTCTCTCTAGACCTTCCAGTCCTCCTTGTTCTCTCAGTCAGTCTTTCTCCCTATACAAAAGTTCTCTCCACGTATTTCTCTGTTCCTCTTTGTCCTTATGTCCCTCATTCTCCTATCCTTTCCTCTCCTCGTCCACTCCAGTTACCAGTAGCGTCCTTATCGGGGAAGGAAGTAGGAAGGATGGACGGAAGGAAGTAGGGGGATAGTAGGAAGGAAGGATAGAGGAATAGGAGAGAGCGGATGTTGGAGTCTGTTTGATCAAGAATTTACTTTGAAAGTTAGTTTTCTCTCTCTCTCTCTCTCTCTCTCTCTCTCTCTCTCTCTCTCTCTCTCTCTCTCTCTCTCACATACTTCCCTTACTATACCACTAGTCTTCTACCATCTCTCCCCCACTCACCCCACACTCTCCCTCTTCACCACTCCTCCGTTGCTCTCCAAGCTAACTCTCACCATTCCCCACTCTCAAGCTGTTCCCCTCTCCCTCATTCACCCCTTTCCCCCTTCTCTCCTTCCCACTGCGTCCCCTCTCCCATTGTGTTTCCCTCACTCTCCCCAGCTTTTGTTCTATGGGCGTCTGGCAGTGACAATATTCTCAGTTAAATGGACAAGTGTTCACAGTGTTTTCGTATGAAGAAAGACTGGGTTTGGCCTGAGAGAGAGAGAGAGAGAGAGAGAGACTTGAGGTGAAGGAGGGATGACGCCTGGAAACCAATATGGCCGACAAGAAAAGAAAAGCGAGATGCGCACTTGTTTAATTTTCTTTTTTATTTCTTTACTCTTTGTCAATTTAAATACACCGTCTTTGTTTGCCGTGTCTTTGTTTAGTTGTCATATCCAGTTCTGAAGTTGTTTGTCGATAATTATGCCTTTGTCAATAGTCTTTGTTCTGAAATAATGAAAGCGTTTTGTTGACCCCGTTTCTACTGTCTCAACCGTCTCAACCGTCTTAACCGTCTCAACCATCTCAACCGTCTTAACCGTCTCAACCGTCTTAACCGTCTCAACCATCTCAACCGTCTCAACCATCTTAACCGTCTCAACCGTCTCAACCGTCTTAACCGTCTCAACCGTCTCAACCGTCTCAACCGTCTTAACCGTCTCCAACAGCAAATCTTAACCGTCTCAGCAAATACCAACCATCTTAACCGTCTCAACCGTCTTAACCGTCTCCAACCGTCTTAACCGTCTCAACCATCTTAACCGTCTCCAACCCGTCTCAACTTTCTCAACCATCTCCAACCGTCTCAACCCGTCTCAACCATCTTAACCACCGTCTCAACCGTCTTGCCGTCTTAACCGTCTCAACCGTCTTAACCGTCTCAACCATCTCAACCGTCTTAACCGTCTCAACCGTCTTAACCGTCTCAACCATCTCAACCGTCTCAACCATCTCAACCGTCTCAACCGTCTTAACCGTCTCAACCGTCTCAACCGTCTTAACCGTCTCAACCAGCTATTCAAGAAGGTTTATTTTTATCAGTGAAGTTTTATTCATTCTTATTAGTCATTGTTTTTGTTTTGTCTTTAGTATTGCTTTGTGTTCTGTTGGTCGTGGTTGTTTGTTTTTTGTTCTATCGGTGTTGTTTGTGTGTTTAGTGAAGAGTTTGTGTTTCATCTTTAAAACAGTTCAATTCTATCTTGGATATTATTATTATTATTATTATTATTATTATTATTATTATTATTATTATTATTATTATTATCATCATTATTGTTATTGTTATTATTTTTATCTGTTTGTTGTTGTTAATATTATGATTATCCCAAATTCCCCCTTTTTCTCCTAGTAATCTCCTTTTCCACCTCTCCCTTATCTCCTTCCTTTTATTTTTTTCATTTATTCCCAATTCTCTTCCTTGCCTCCTCCTTCCTTCTCCTCATCCCCCTGCTATTATTCTATATATACTGGATATATATCGTTTTCTTTATATCGGTTTATATATATCGGTTTCAGTTCTCCATTGCAGTGCTGTTATCTGGCTGTCAACTCTCCCTGTCACGGCCTGCCAGCCTCTCCCCTCGCTTACTTCCCCTCTCACCGACCCCTCTCTCTCTCTCTCTCTCTCTGTTTCATTCTTCCTGTCCTGTGTTCCACTATTTTTCTTATTTCTTCTTCGTTTACTTCTGTATCTTTGTATTTCCTTCTTTCTTCTTTCTATTTTTTTCCTTCTTTTCCTCCTTCTTTCCCCCTTTTTTTTATTCTTCCGTCTTTCCGTCCCCTTTGTTTACTGTTATCTTAGCGGCTCTCCTTTCCAGCCCTCACGCTACCTATTTATCTACGTCACGTCTTGTGTGTGTCCGTCAATCCCACCATCCATTCACCTCTTCCTTTCCGCCTCACTACTCTTTCCAGTCATTCATCTATCTAGCTGTTGTCCTTCCATCAATCTCATTCTACCCCCTTCCTTCCCTCCCTCCCTGTTCCTTTCCATCCATCTCCTCGTCTCTCTTCCATTCATATCACTGTTCCTCTTTTCTTATTTCTATATTGATACACCTCCTTTTTCTTTCCCTCTACCTTCATCCCAATCCCTTTCCTTCACTCCTTCCCTCCCTAACTTTCCTCTCCTCTCTTCTCTACCTCCCTCCTCTCCTTCCATTCATCCTTACATCCTTCCCTACTCTCCCCTCCTCTTCTGTACTTTCCTTCCTTCCCTCTCTACTTTCTCCTACTTCCCCACCTCTCCTTCTCTCTTCTTTCCCTACCTCCGTTCCTCCTTTCCCCACCTCTGTTCTTCCTTTCCCCACCTCCACACCCCTCTCCTTCCCTTCCCTCCACCCTCCCCCCCTCCCCCCTCACCTTCCCTCACCCTCCCCCACTCCACACCACCGTCACACACAGTTCTGGTTACACTCAGCCCTGACACCAAATCCCCTTGTTTTAACTGGTCGCTGAGTCCTGTCTTTATTTTTAATACCTGAGGCACGAGGTCCAGGAGTGTCGTCAGCTGTTCGTTGTTTTGGTAGATCAGCTGTTCATTGTTTTGGTAAAGCAACTGTAAACATTGGCGTATATTTTTTAGACTACGTAAGTTATATCATCATCATCATCATCATCATCATCATCATCCGTGTTGTAGCTTTCACTTCCTTATCCCAAACGAAGGAGAAGGAAAGAGGAACTTGAAAGAAATCAATTACAGGAATGAAAGAAGGAAGTTAATTTCACCTTGTTTCATTCACCTCCCTAAACACACACTACACACAGACACACACACACTACACACTGCACACACACACACACTACACAGACACACACACACTACACAGACACACACACACACACACACACACACTACACACACACACAGACACACACACACTACACACAGACACACACACTCCCACAGCTTAGTACTTTGTGAACTCAATCTAGACGAGTCCTTTGACCACACAGTCCCCAGCGTTTTACAGGTATTTCAAATTTGTTTTAAGTTTGTCAAACCTTTTTCCTCCCAACATTTTTTGAGTGTTTGTATCTTTTTTTTAAGATCAGAATAAAACTGTGTGTGTGTGTGTGTGTGTGTGTGTGTGTGTGTGTGTGTGTGTGTGTGTAACGCTCTTTTTTCTTTCTTTCTTTCTTCATCTTTCTTTCTATCTTATTTTCTTTCATCACCCTGTATGTGAGTCACGTGTCCGGATCTATTACCAAAAATACATGGAAATTCTGCCGCCTGACGCAAATAGAATTTCAAGTAGTGCCTCGCTTTATCCTGCGGCAACCTTCCTCCCCCAGCCTGCTAATACTCTTATGCTTTTTACAGGTCGTTAAGGTCTCTATCTCTCTCTCTCTCTCTCTCTCTCTCTCTCTCTCCACTACTTGTCCCCTCCCTTTCTTGCTCGTCTTCCTTCATTCTCACTTATTTCTCTTCTCCTTCACCCCTAGCTCACCCGCCTTCTCTTCCTTCCTTCCTTCCTCCTCCTTGTAGCCTTCACCACCAGACAAGACTTGACTGTAAATGGTCGTTATGGTCTTGTGTTTTGATAACTTCGTGGCAATGGTGATCTCTTTTTTATCCCCACCTGCCCACCTACCCACCCACTCATCCCACCATCTACCCACCTCACCCGTCTACCCACCCACTCATCCCACCATCTACCCACCTCACCCACCTACCCACCCACTCACCCACCACATACTCCTGAAGACACCTGGTACCTGCTGGTGTAGAGAGGAGAGAGAGGGGTATTAGTCAGGGGATGAGGTGCTGGATTATCAAGGGCAGCATTATGAGGTGAAGGATCGGGGACTCTACGTCTTGTCACGGCGCCGCGGAGGTCATGGTGGGGGTCCTACGTAGGATGTTCTTGGAAGGTAGAGAGACTGTAGATTGAGTCGAGAGTAGTGAGGCATCATTAACGTCCTTGGGGGGGTGAGAGAGAGGGTCGTCCTTCAGTTAGTGTAGCGTGAGGTCTCGTGGCGGGGAATGACGAGTGCGTGTGAGAGAGAGAGAGAGAGAGGCTTGATATCTTCATGAGGAGGAGTGGCGGCGGAGAGGTGGTAGGGACAAGATGGGGTGAGGGGGTGGATGTATGATGAGATGGTTGGTAAAGTGTGGGTGGTGAGTGCGGTGAGATGAGTCGAGGCTTCATCTGGGCGGCGGTGAAGTGGGCGACAGGAGAGCCGTGTGCCACCCATCAGGAGGTCCTCCAGGTTTATTGAGACGTGGCACGAGCGGGTTATGACGGCGTATCTTCAGCTTTATGTGACGAGCCCGGAACATACGAGGCGTCACGGTAACCCACAGCAGCACCGCACGTTATGGTCGACTCCACCACTCACTGCAGATGGGATTTCAGGTTTTAAGACGAAGATATCATCCGTGTCAGGACCGCCGAGAGCGAGACATGTAGCTGCGAGTTGTGTTGAGGTGAAGTCTGAACAACTTTTACGATCGCAACAAAATGTGTCAACTGTCATTTGTGGAGAGTTTGTTCAGGGTATAATAACCAACGTAAGTCTGTGTCTTGATGGACGGAGGCTTGTGTGGGAGCCTTTATGTTTGTTGTGGTTCATGGCCGGAACACCTGAATGACTGGTGAGGAGAGCCGAGTGAGGACAATAACCTGATACACCTGGTGATACAGTTGTCGTCAGAGGTGGTGGTGTTATTATTGTTTGTGGTGATAATAGTCAATAACTTGTCGAAAGTTCTTTAATAATATGACAGATGTTTGATAAATTGTCAGTTTTGGAAATAGCGCAGTGTCCTGGAGTATTGTTGTGTTGACGATGTTGTGGCACTGAGTGAGTGACGTGTGGCCCTCACTGTTGTCTTGTTTTAGTTCGGTCTTCACCCTTCAGTGTCGTCCCAGGTCTTGAGTTGGTCTGGCCATCACTCGCCATAATGGTCCAGGTGTCGTGTGTAGGTCCCATACAGCCGGAGTCCCCGCAATGGTCTAGATCGGTCTAGCAGGGCCACTAAGGACCACCGGGGCCACGGACAGTCCTGCTGAAGGCGTAGCGTGTTCTTCGCCCATCCTACCTGGGCTAGTGCAGGAGGCCCCACCCTCGCTGGCCTCCCCAGAGTGGCTCAGACCCACCATTGTGCCTCCAACAATGGCGCACACTTTTGCCTGAATACTTTCATTCGTACTGAGAGGATGAAATGATGTATTATTGCTGAAGGACAGCCAGTTACAGGGGGGGGAGGGGCAGGAGGCATTGTAGACTTCGGGGGGGGGAAGGACAGAGAGAGAGAGCACTGCTTTGGTAAAGGATGAGACTTGTTATCGATGTTGGAGTGTTCTGTTATCCTCCTCGACTCACTCCGTTGCTTATAACTTCAGCCATCAACATCCCACAATGAGGATGTTGGAATGTCTTGCCATGTCGTTGTGTGAGTGTTTGTCGTGCCACCCCACCACCACCCCTCAAGTAGTCACCCCGCACCATCACCCGCAAGTAGTCACCCCACCACCACCCCTCAAGTAGTCACCCCGCGCCATCAGGTAGTCGGGAAGGCTGACGAAAACAGCCTCAGGTGAAGAGGTTCATTAACCTTTTTCACCTGGAATCAATTGTTGGCTCACGCGCGCTTCCCTTGATGGTGCTACGTCTCCTCCCCTCCTCCGGCGCCCCAGGGAGGAGGGGAGGGGTGAGATGAAGAGGGGGTTCAAAAGGTGAGGTGAGGTCTGTCTGTCTAAACAAGACGTGTGTGTGTGTGCACTGACTCACCGACTCACCTGCGCTAAGTCACTCCAACACACACAGGTAGTTGGGGAAGGATCAGGGGAGGCAGGACACAGGTAAATAAAGGGTTGGTGTAGGCAGGTGAGAGGAATGTGGATGAGTAGGGAGGTAGTTAAGCAGGGAGGTAAGTGAGGATGGAAGTAGGTAAGGGAGATTCAGATGAAGGAAATTGTGAGTGAGGGAGAATCAGATCAGGGAGGGAGAAGACAGGTGAGGGGGAGTGAGAGGTGGGTGGAGGTGGGGGTGGAGTGAGTAACGGGACCTACACACACAGCAGCGTCGGACAGGTCACCGTGGTGGTGGAGACAGGTTCATCTCCTCCTCAAAAGAATCGGGATTTTCGACTGTACGAGTGTACGCTATGACTCTATACTGCCGCCACGAGTCGTTTACAGTTTTATTTGATCCAATCTGTTAAATTTGATTTAGTTTCGCTTTAGATCTTCTAGAATTGAATGAATGTGTTTATGAAACTTACACGCCGTGCTGGGGACATTGTTGGCGTCATAGTTCACATCAGGGATTAAATCTGAGCGTGGCGTGGCCTGGAGGGCGGGCATAGAGGCACTCTTTTGTTATTCTGTTATGTTGTTGATCTCCCGGAGGTGGCATCCCCTTGGTACCCTGACCCGTGTACGGTGATGGGGTCACCACTTGGCCCAGGCAACACTGGTGCGTCAGGAGTTGGTTTGGTCAAGCATTAAACAACCTTATTATTCAAGGCTGTGGTGGTGGTGGTGGTGGGGTCCCGTTAGGGCTGAGCCGCCCGCCAGGACCAAGGAGAGGACCGCCTCACCCGCGCCAGCCGTCACTACGGAAAGGTCACCAATAATAATTGTGGTAGTCGTCGTCCATGTTGGAATTCGCATTTCGTTTTGTTTCCTTTTTTTATAGTGTCCAGTACAGGGTCTTGTTAGTGCCCCTTGAGATCTTGGTGTGTTGGAAGACCACACTACTGTACTGTACTGTACTGTACTGTACTGTACACCTCAGCTTCTATGTCATCTCTCACTTGGCTCAGATCGGACTTCCCACCACTTATTACGCCTGCGATAATTGCCGTTCCTTCACCTCACCTCATCGAGAAATTCTTTCTTCCAGAAGTCACTACACGAAACACTTACCGTCGCTTGTATCACACTGTGATCTTTACAATGCTAAGATCCATAACAGGACTACGAGTTACTATTACAACCGCAGCAGTGTGTGTGTGGACTCCTCCGTCTTCTTGTACCGTTGTCATGGGGCAGAGGGTGGCGGGGTCGGTGACCCTCGGAGGAAACCAGTGGGTCACGGCAGCCGGGCGAACACTTGACCCCAATATATTGTTGCGTAAACCTACTCTCGCTGGCGGTACCCCGTCTATAAGGTCACTCTCCCGGGGCTCTCGTGCTCACTCCCTTCAGGATCTACGAACTTCCAACCAGGTCTTTATCTGCCAGCGATACGACGAAGCGTTTACAGTATCAGGACCGGAGTGAGTTCTCCACGGCACCCTGGCTCAGACGATGCTGTTCCAGGACTCTATTCCCATGCTTGGCACACACGACTTCAAGCACATTCTCAGGCTGTGTGCCATGCTTGGGAGGCACACACGCATCTAGCACCTTTGTGTGTGTGCGGGTTTAGAGCCACGCCGCCAGACCTCAACCTTGTTAGTTCGTGACCACACACTTGACTGGCCTCGCAGATGACACAAGAGAATCACACCTTCGGCCCTTCTGTTGACCCTTGATGAACACTGAGGAGGATCTGTAACTCAGCACGGTGTTGTGAACCCTCTAGTGATTCTGTACACGCCCTCACACCCACCTACACCCTCACACCCACCCACACCCCACACCCCACACCCCTCACCAACACCCTCACACCTCACCCACACACCCTCACACCCACCCACACCCTCACACCCACCCACACCCACCCCTCACCAACACCCTCACACACACCCTACACCCTCACACCCACCCACACCTACACCCACCCACACCCTCACACCCACCCACACCCACACACCTACACCCTCACTGGAAGGAACAGTAGGGTAGGCCGTGTTGGTATTCCCGTGGACCCCCGCATAGTGATGACTTAAGACGGATACTGTATAGTGCATGACCATACCACCACTTAGTCACAGTACAGTACATCAATGCGTGCACGTCTTAGTGTGTGTGTGTGTGTGTGTGTGTGATGCTCTTACTAGACGTGTGGCATTAACTCTTGTCTTCTCTCTCTCTCTCTCTCTCTCTCTCTCTCTGTCTCCTACAGGTAAGCACTCGGCTCCTCCCAAGAGACTAAGGGTCGACCTCCTTCATGCAGGTGTTGACGTAGTGTTATTATTATTATTATTATTATTATTATTATTATTATTATTATTATATCTTTAGTTATATCAATACGTTATAAAACACGACAAGTAAGATCTCCCGCTGCTGTAATTCCCAAAGGGTCGTACATTGACTTTTTCCCTCGTAACTGGGACGCATCTAATTGGTGATGATATCAGTAGGTGCAATTTAGAAACCATTTTGACCGCCATTGTTGTTGTCGCAGCTTGAGAGTGGGCCAGTTAGATGCCCTCCCCATGTCTGTCGTTATGAGAGAGAGAGAGAGAGAGAGAGAGAGAGAGAGAGAGAGAGTTTTATCTTAGTTACGGTATACCAGTTAAGATGCGTGCGTTTAGCGGTACTATTCATTCGTTCTAGCGCGGTACCCGGTTAAGATTCATGCATTCTAACGGCGCCAGGTACCTGGGGGGTGGGGGGTCTTAACACTGGAGCACTATTTGAAAAATCATATTTGTGTCTCAGCTGAAGTGAGCCCGTTAAATGGGTTGCCACTTCGTCTTTTATTGGGAAGAATTAACTACGGAAAACGCACACACACACACACACACACACACACACACACACACACACACACACACACACACACAGTCAATATCGTTGTGTAAATGTATTCTATTGATTGGTTATGTGACTAATTATGGTGTCCGGCCCTTCCCTTTCCCCACGTAATTTATTTATCAAACATCTCCCTCTCACACCTCCCCCTACCCTCTTTAATACCTACCCCTTCCTACCTTTTGCTCTCCCTACCTCCATTCCTCCATACCCTCCATTCCCTCCCTCCATTCCCTCCAATACCCCTCCATTCCCTCCAATACCCCTCCATTCCCTCCAATACCCCTCCATTCCCTCCAATACCCCTCCATCCCCTCCAATACATTTTATCACTATCTCACAATACACTCGCCCTCCCTCATCTTCCCTCACCTCTTCTCCCTTACACTATATCATTTCCCCCCCATACCTCCCCTCCCTCTTCCTCTCACCCTCCCTACTGTTTTAATCAATCAATCTCCTCTCACACCTCCTCCCACACCTCCATACCTCACACCTCCCACACCTCCCCCCCCTCCCACACCTCCCCCACACCCTCCCCCCCCTCCCCCCCACACCTCCCCCCCACACCTCCCCCACACCTCCCCTCACACACCTCCCCCACACCTCCCCCACACACCTCCCCACACCTCCCCTCACACCTCCCACACCTCCCCTCACACCTCCTCCCACACCTCCCCCAAATGTCCCCGCATGTCCCCCTCACCCATCACCCACTCCCCAACACCCGCCGCCGTGCTGCCGGAGTCTCCGGCGTTAGCGGCGTCATCAGTATAACAAAGGCGCGGCCAGTGTGGCGACAATCCCCATTACCCCCCGTCGCCGCCCCCTTCTGCCACCACCTCCGCCAGGAAATTAAATCTGTCTCTTTCCTCTTGTAAATTCTGTGAAAGTTTCTGTGTGAGGTCGCTGGTGGTGACTGGTTCCTGGTCCAGCTGCTCCTGTGGGAGGAGGACCACTGGCTGTAGGAGGGACGGTCTCCTCTTTCCTGACTTGTGGGGGAAATGGTGTAGGGATTGAGGTCTTCCAGCTTCAGTAGAGGATAATGGGAGTATAACTCTCTCTCTCTCTCTCTCTCTCTCTCTCTCACACACACACACACACACACACACACACACACACATGCACGTCTTAGATATAAGGTTTTGTTGACGAAAATTCGTACGTGTAATAAGGACGTGAAGTTCCAGTTTTCAATCATCAAGTTCCCCCCCCACCCTCATCCTTCCTCATTCCTAGTTCCCTTCTCCCTCTTTTTCCCTCGTCCTTCCTCCTCCCTTTCCCTCCCGTTACCCCTCCCTCCCTCCTCCAAAAAAGTCCAATGGGATATTTCAAGTCCATTGTGAAATGTCGAGGAGGTTTCCAGATGACGGCTGAGTCCTGTGATGAGACAGACAGACAGATAGACAGAAGATGAGGCGGAAGACGGTCAATAAGGATACCAAAATAAAAAGAAAGAAATATATGTACTTTCCATTCCACATACTCTTCCCTCCCCTTCCTTTTTCTCCCCTCCCCTTCCTCTTTCCCCTCCCCCACCCCACTTTTCCACTTTCCTCTTCTCCTCCCTCCTATTCCTTCCACTCTTCCCTTCCCTCCCCTCTCCTCCCGCCCCACCTTTCCACTTTCCCCTCTTCCAACCTTCCTCCCCATTTGCCCTCGTGCACCTCCTTGGAGTTGAAAACTTCTCTCTCCGGCATATAGTCGACCTTTTGAAGTGTAAGAACGAGTTAGGCGAGACTTGTGTGGCGAGGGTGAGGAGGAGGAGGAGAAGGGAGAGAGAGAGAGAGAGAGAGAGAGAGAGAGAGAGAGAGAGAGAGAGAGAGAGACCCCGCAGCGGGCCTATTGGTCCATACCGGGCAGTCTCATTTACACCCAACCCCTATCGCTCATATATCCATCCAACCTATGTCTGAAGCTATCCAGCGTATTTGAGTTGATGATGATGTTTGGTAACTTGTTCCACTCAGCCACTTCTCTATTTCCAAACAAATGTTTACCTATCTCGCGCCTAAATCTAAATTTGACTAATTTAAAAACATTGTTACGAATTTGCTCCTGGTTGGATAGTTAGAGTACTTTGTACTCAA
Source organism: Homarus americanus (assembly GCF_018991925.1). Taxonomy (NCBI): domain Eukaryota; kingdom Metazoa; phylum Arthropoda; class Malacostraca; order Decapoda; family Nephropidae; genus Homarus; species Homarus americanus. Next base: position 248,336 of record NW_024712325.1, read on the forward strand.
GGCTGCGAATGCCCGGGATTAGTCTTGTCATTCTCTTGAATTATTTCCAGGGATTCTATATCCATTCTGTAGTACGGTGACCAGGACAGAACTGCGTAGAACTGCGTAATCCTAGTGAGGTCTCACAAGCGCAAGATATAGTTTCAGTATAACGTCGCTAGTCTTGTAACTAATACTTCTATGTATGAACTCAAGTACTTTGTTAGCATTGTTTCGAGCAAATACACATTGTTCACTACAACACTAGTACAATATGTTCATTACAACACTAGTACTACATGTTCCTACAGCACTAGTACTACATGTTCACTACAACACTAGTACCACATGTTCACTACAACACTAGTGCTACATGTTCACTACAACACTAGTACTACATGTTCACTACAACACTAGTACTACATGTTCACTACAACACTAGTACCACATGTTCACTACAACACTAGTACCACATGTTCACTAC